>NC_053187.1:20141043-20368543 GCF_905163445.1 Pararge aegeria
ATACTTTTTATAATTATGTGGCGTTATGTCTCTATAAAAGTGGTGGTCTTTTATTATGTTATTTATTAATGGTATTTTTTTAATATCATATCAATATTGTACCCCGCACGGGGGGAGGTAGGGGGTAGGTAGTAACGAAAAATAACGATACGGGACTCTTGCGAGGTCTCGTAATCGGAATGAGTTTCTGCGACTACCATTGTTTGTCGCGGGTAACGGGGAATCAGGGTTCGATTCCGGTGAGGGAGCCTGAGAAACTGCTGCCACATCCAAGGAAGGCAGCAGGCGCGCAAATTACCCACTCCCTGCACGGGGGGGGGAGGTACGGGTAGGTAGTGACGAAAAATAACGATACGGGACTCTTACGAGGTCTCGCAATCGGAATGTGTACACTTTAAATATTTTAACGAGGTAAAATTTAAGGGCATTGAGGTTCTGGTGCCAGTGGTGGTTGATTAGATCCACACACTATACTTTTTATAATTATGTGGCGTTATGTCTCTATAAAAGTGGTGGTCTTTTATTATGTTATTTATTAATGGTATTTTTTTAATATCATATCAATATTGTACCCCGCACGGGGGGAGGTAGGGAGGTAGGTAGTGACGAAAAATAACGATACGGGACTCTTGCGAGGTCTCGTAATCGGAATGAGTTTCTGCGACTACCATTGTTTGTCGCGGGTAACGGGGAATCAGGGTTCGATTCCGGTGAGGGAGCCTGAGAAACTGCTACCACATCCAATGAAGGCAGCAGGCGCGCAAATTACCCACTCCCTGCACGGGGGGGGAGGTACGGGTAGGTAGTGACGAAAAATAACGATACGGGACTCTTACGAGGTCTCGTCATCGAATAATCAATACACGAACTGCCCACACACTTGTAAATATAGACGCGCAAGATCGTTACACGAACCGCTTACCATTATAATAAACTACTATGCAAACACACATAACATATACGCAATAAGGGAACTTTAAATTGGAGCTTTTACCCTACCACACCCGTCTGTCTCATTCTGAAAACTATTCAAAATAATTGCTATTTTTCATTCTCATTCAAATATAAATAATAGTAAATAATATATAATTTTTGACTGAACTGAACCCAAGTGCCCGGCCTGTAGCCGGGCACCCCTCGTATTCATGTTCTAACCTAACCTAACCTAAATCTAGTTTTGACACCTTTAGACTTTAGATTCAAGATTTAATGTGAATATATGCATTAATAAAAACTCATTACTATTTTAATACTAGTTATGCTGCTGTTGATGCACTGATGAAAGCCAGATAGCTAGATCAGTGTTTAGTTAGTCGTAGTTGCCGGTGGGCTGAGGTCTAAAGGAATCCAAACTAGTTTTAAAAGGTTTGGATAGGTTAGGTTAGGTTAGAACATGAATAAGACGGGTGCCCGGCCGCAGGCCGGTCGCTTAGGTTCAGTTCCGTTTAAAAAAAAAAAACAAAAAACAAAACGTACCAATACAAAGTACTCTTATTCATATTAGAAGATATTGTAAAATAACAATTCATTTAATTTTTTTTTTTTTTTTTTTCAATTACACATTAGGCCCGTCGCGCCGCGCCACTACTATATGGGGCGAAGGTGCGAAGTCGACGGCGACGACAAAGTACCGAGTCTAAGGAGACTGATGGCGGCGCCACACAGTGGCGTTATGTCTCTATAAAAGTGGTGGTCTTTTATTATGTTATTTATTAATGGTATTATTTTAATATCATATCAATATTGTACCCCGCACAGGGGGGAGGTACGGGTAGGTAGTGACGAAAAATAACGATACGGGACTCTTACGAGGTCTCGCAATCGGAATGAGTACACTTTAAATATTTTAACGAGATATAATTTAAGGGCATTGAGGGTCTGGTGCCAGTGGTGGTTGATTAGATCCACACACTATACTTTTTATAATTATGTGGCGTTATGTCTGTATGAAAGTGGTGGTCTTTTATTATGTTATTTATTAATGGTATTTTTTTAATATCATATCAATATTGTACCCCGCACGGGGGGAGGTAGGGGGGTAGGTAGTGACGAAAAATAACGATACGGGACTCTTACGAGGTCTCGTAATCGGAATGAGTTTCTGCGACTACCATTGTTTGTCGCGGGTAACGGGGAATCAGGGTTCGATTCCGGTGAGGGAGCCTGAGAAACTGCTACCACATCCAAGGAAGGCAGCAGGCGCGCAAATTACCCACTCCCTGCACGGGGGGAGAGGTACGGGTAGGTAGTGACGAAAAATAACGATACGGGACTCTTACGAGGTCTCGTCATCGAAATCGTCACTTGTAAATATAAACGCGCAAGATCGTTACACGAACCGCTTACCATTATAGTAAACTACTATGCAAACACACATAACATATACGCAATAAGGGAACTTTAAATTGGAGATTTTACCCTACCACACCCGTCTGTCTCATTCTGAAAACTATTCAAAATAATTGCTATTTTTCATTCTCATTCAAATATAAATAATAGTAAATAATATATAATTTTTGACTGAACTGAACCCAAGTGCCCGGCCTGTAGCCGGGCACCCCTCGTATTCATGTTCTAACCTAACCTAACCTAAATCTAGTTTTGACACCTTTAGACTTTAGATTCAAGATTTAATGTGAATATATGCATTAATAAAACTCATTACTATTTTAATACTAGTTATGCTGCTGTTGATGCACTGATGAAAGCCAGATAGCTAGATCAGTGTTTAGTTAGTCGTAGTTGCCGGTGGGCTGAGGTCTAAAGGAATCCAAACTAGTTTTAAAAGGTTTGGATAGGTTAGGTTAGGTTAGAACATGAATAAGACGGGTGCCCGGCCGCAGGCCGGTCACTTAGGTTCAGTTCCGTTTAAAAAAAAAAAAAACAAAAAACAAAACGGACCAATACAAAGTATTCTTATTCATATTAGAAGATATTGTAAAATAACATTTAATTTAATTTTTTTTTTTTTTTTCACTTACACAATAGGCCCGTCGCGCCGCGCCACTACTGTATGGGGCGAAGGTGCGAAGTCGACGGCGACGACAAAGTACCGAGTCTAAGGAGACTGATGGCGGCGCCACACAGTGGCGTTATGTCTCTATAAAAGTGGTGATCTTTTATTATGTTATTTATTAATGGTATTATTTTAATATCATATCAATATTTTTGGAGCCTGAGAAACTGCTGCCACATCCAAGGAAGGCAGCAGGCGCGCAAATTACCCACTCCCTGCACGGGGGGGGAGGTACGGGTAGGTAGTGACGAAAAATAACGATACGGGACTCTTACGAGATCTCGTCATCGAATAATCAATACACGAAGTGCCCACACACTTGTAAATATAGACGTGCAAGATCGTTACACGAACCGCTTACCATTATAGTAAACTACTATGCAAACACACATAACATATACGCAATAAGGGAACTTTAAATTGGAAATTTTACCCTACCACACCCGTCTGTCTCATTCTGAAAACTATTCAAAATAATTGCTATTTTTCATTCTCATTCAAATATAAATAATAGTAAATAATATATAATTTTTGACTGAACTGAACCGAAGTGCCCGGCCTGTAGCCGGGCACCCCTCGTATTCATGTTCTAACCTAACCTAACCTAAATCTAGTTTTGACACCTTTAGACTTTAGATTCAAGATTTAATGTGAATATATGCATTAATAAAACTCATTACTATTTTAATACTAGTTATGCTGCTGTTGATGCACTGATGAAAGCCAGATAGCTAGATCAGTGTTTAGTTAGTCGTAGTTGCCGGTGGGCTGAGGTCTAAAGGAATCCAAACTAGTTTTAAAAGGTTTGGATAGGTTAGGTTAGGTTAGAACATGAATAAGACGGGTGCCCGGCCGCAGGCCGGTCACTTAGGTTGAGTTCCGTTTAAAAAAAAAAAAACAAAAAACAAAACGGACCAATACAAAGTATTCTTATTCATATTAGAAGATATTGTAAAATAACAATTAATTTAATTTTTTTTTTTTTTTTCACTTACACATTAGGCCCGTCGCGCCGCGCCACTACTATATGGGGCGAAGGTGCGAAGTCGACGGCGACGACAAAGTACCGAGTCTAAGGAGACTGATGCCGGCACCACACAGTGGCGTTATGTCTCTATAAAAGTGGTGGTCTTTTATTATGTTATTTATTAATGGTATTATTTTAATATCATATCAATATTGTACCCCGCACAGGGGGGAGGTACGGGTAGGTAGTGACGAAAAATAACGATACGGGACTCTTACGAGGTCTCGCAATCGGAATGAGTACACTTTAAATATTTTAACGAGGTAAAATTTAAGGGCATTGAGGGTCTGGTGCCAGTGGTGGTTGATTAGATCCACACACTATACTTTTTATAATTATGTGGCGTTATGTCTGTATGAAAGTGGTGGTCTTTTATTATGTTATTTATTAATGGTATTTTTTTAATATCATATCAATATTGTACCCCGCACGGGGGGAGGTAGGGGGGTAGGTAGTGACGAAAAATAACGATACGGGACTCTTACGAGGTCTCGTAATCGGAATGAGTTTCTGCGACTACCATTGTTTGTCGCGGGTAACGGGGAATCAGGGTTCGATTCCGGTGAGGGAGCCTGAGAAACTGCTACCACATCCAAGGAAGGCAGCAGGCGCGCAAATTACCCACTCCCTGCACGGGGGGGTAGGTACGGGTAGGTAGTGACGAAAAATAACGATACGGGACTCTTACGAGGTCTCGCAATCGGAATGAGTACACTTTAAATATTTTAACGAGGTAAAATTTAAGGGCATTGAGGTTCTGGTGCCAGTGGTGGTTGATTAGATCCACACACTATACTTTTTATAATTATGTGGCGTTATGTCTCTATAAAAGTGGTGGTCTTTTATTATGTTATTTATTAATGGTATTTTTTTAATATCATATCAATATTGTACCCCGCACGGGGGGAGGTAGGGGGTAGGTAGTAACGAAAAATAACGATACGGGACTCTTGCGAGGTCTCGTAATCGGAATGAGTTTCTGCGACTACCATTGTTTGTCGCGGGTAACGGGGAATCAGGGTTCGATTCCGGTGAGGGAGCCTGAGAAACTGCTACCACATCCAAGGAAGGCAGCAGGCGCGCAAATTACCCACTCCCTGCACGGGGGGGGGAGGTACGGGTAGGTAGTGACGAAAAATAACGATACGGGACTCTTACGAGGTCTCGCAATCGGAATGTGTACACTTTAAATATTTTAACGAGGTAAAATTTAAGGGCATTGAGGTTCTGGTGGCAGTGGTGGTTGATTAGATCCACACACTATACTTTTTATAATTATGTGGCGTTATGTCTCTATAAAAGTGGTGGTCTTTTATTATGTTATTTATTAATGGTATTTTTTTAATATCATATCAATATTGTACCCCGCACGGGGGGAGGTAGGGAGGTAGGTAGTGACGAAAAATAACGATACGGGACTCTTGCGAGGTCTCGTAATCGGAATGAGTTTCTGCGACTACCATTGTTTGTCGCGGGTAACGGGGAATCAGGGTTCGATTCCGGTGAGGGAGCCTGAGAAACTGCTACCACATCCAATGAAGGCAGCAGGCGCGCAAATTACCCACTCCCTGCACGGGGGGGGAGGTACGGGTAGGTAGTGACGAAAAATAACGATACGGGACTCTTACGAGGTCTCGTCATCGAATAATCAATACACGAACTGCCCACACACTTGTAAATATAGACGCGCAAGATCGTTACACGAACCGCTTACCATTATAGTAAACTACTATGCAAACACACATAACATATACGCAATAAGGGAACTTTAAATTGGAGCTTTTACCCTACCACACCCGTCTGTCTCATTCTGAAAACTATTCAAAATAATTGCTATTTTTCATTCTCATTCAAATATAAATAATAGTAAATAATATATAATTTTTGACTGAACTGAACCCAAGTGCCCGGCCTGTAGCCGGGCACCCCTCGTATTCATGTTCTAACCTAACCTAACCTAAATCTAGTTTTGACACCTTTAGACTTTAGATTCAAGATTTAATGTGAATATATGCATTAATAAAAACTCATTACTATTTTAATACTAGTTATGCTGCTGTTGATGCACTGATGAAAGCCAGATAGCTAGATCAGTGTTTAGCCCGTCGCGCCGCGCCACTACTATATGGGGCGAAGGTGCGAAGTCGACGGCGACGACAAAGTACCGAGTCTAAGAAGACTGATGGCGGCGCCACACAGTGGCGTTATGTCTCTATAAAAGTGGTGGTCTTTTATTATGTTATTTATTAATGGTATTATTTTAATATCATATCAATATTGTACCCCGCACAGGGGGGAGGTACGGGTAGGTAGTGACGATAAATAACGATACGGGACTCTTACGAGGTCTCGCAATCGGAATGAGTACACTTTAAATATTTTAACGAGGTAAAATTTAAGGGCATTGAGGGTCTGGTGCCAGTGGTGGTTGATTAGATCCACACACTATACTTTTTATAATCATGTGGCGTTATGTCTGTATACAAGTGGTGGTCTTTTATTATGTTATTTATTAATGGTATTTTTTTAATATCATATCAATATTGTACCCCGCACGGGGGGAGGTAGGGGGGTAGGTAGTGACGAAAAATAACGATACGGGACTCTTACGAGGTCTCGTAATCGGAATGAGTTTCTGCGACTACCATTGTTTGTCGCGGGTAACGGGGAATCAGGGTTCGATTCCGGTGAGGGAGCCTGAGAAACTGCTACCACATCCAAGGAAGGCAGCAGGCGCGCAAATTACCCACTCCCTGCACGGGGGGGGAGGTACGGGTAGGTAGTGACGAAAAATAACGATACGGGACTCTTACGAGGTCTCGTCATCGAATAATCAATACACGAACTGCCAACACACTTGTAAATATAGACGTGCAAGATCGTTACACGAACCGCTTACCATTATAGTAAACTACTATGCAAACACACATAACATATACGCAATAAGGGAACTTTAAATTGGAGATTTTACCCTACCACACCCGTCTGTCTCATTCTGAAAACTATTCGAAATAATTGCTATTTTTCATTCTCATTCAAATATAAATAATAGTAAATAATATATAATTTTTGACTGAACTGAACCCAAGTGCCCGGCCTGTAGCCGGGCAACCCTCGTATTCATGTTCTAACCTAACCTAACCTAACCTAAATCTAGTTTTGACACCTTTAGACTTTAGATTCAAGATTTAATGTGAATATATGCATTAATAAAAACTCATTACTATTTTAATACTAGTTATGCTGCTGTTGATGCACTGATGAAAGCCAGATAGCTAGATCAGTGTTTAGTTAGTCGTAGTTGCCGGTGGGCTGAGGTCTAAAGGAATCCAAACTAGTTTTAAAAGGTTTGGATAGGTTAGGTTAGGTTAGAACATGAATAAGACGGGTGCCCGGCCGCAGGCCGGTCGCTTAGGTTCAGTTCCGTTTAAAAAAAAAAAACAAAAAACAAAACGTACCAATACAAAGTACTCTTATTCATATTAGAAGATATTGTAAAATAACAATTCATTTAATTTTTTTTTTTTTTTTTTTCAATTACACATTAGGCCCGTCGCGCCGCGCCACTACTATATGGGGCGAAGGTGCGAAGTCGACGGCGACGACAAAGTACCGAGTCTAAGGAGACTGATGGCGGCGCCACACAGTGGCGTTATGTCTCTATAAAAGTGGTGGTCTTTTATTATGTTATTTATTAATGGTATTATTTTAATATCATATCAATATTGTACCCCGCACAGGGGGGAGGTACGGGTAGGTAGTGACGAAAAATAACGATACGGGACTCTTACGAGGTCTCGCAATCGGAATGAGTACACTTTAAATATTTTAACGAGGTAAAATTTAAGGGCATTGAGGGTCTGGTGCCAGTGGTGGTTGATTAGATCCACACACTATACTTTTTATAATTATGTGGCTACCATTGTTTGTCGCGGGTAACGGGGAATCAGGGTTCGATTCCGGTGAGGGAGGTTGAGAAACTGCTACCACATCCAAGGAAGGCAGCAGGCGCGCAAATTACCCACTCCCTGCACGGGGGGGGGAGGTACGGGTAGGTAGTGACGAAAAATAACGATACGGGACTCTTACGAGGTCTCGTTATCGAATAATCAATACACGAACTGCCCACACACTTGTAAACAGACGTGCAAGATCGTTACACGAACCGCTTACCATTATAGTAAACTACTATGCAAACACACATAACATATACGCAATAAGGGAACTTTAAATTGGAGATTTTACCCTACCACACCCGTCTGTCTCATTCTGAAAACTATTCAAAATAATTGCTATTTTTCATTCTCATTCAAATATAAATAATAGTAAATAATATATAATTTTTGACTGAACTGAACCCAAGTGCCCGGCCTGTAGCCGGGCACCCCTCGTATTCATGTTCTAACCTAACCTAACCTAAATCTAGTTTTGACACCTTTAGACTTTAGATTCAAGATTTAATGTGAATATATGCATTAATAAAAACTCATTACTATTTTAATACTAGTTATGCTGCTGTTGATGCACTGATGAAAGCCAGATAGCTAGATCAGTGTTTAGTTAGTCGTAGTTGCCGGTGGGCTGAGGTCTAAAGGAATCCAAACTAGTTTTAAAAGGTTTGGATAGGTTAGGTTAGGTTAGAACATGAATAAGACGGGTGCCCGGCCGCAGGCCGGTCACTTAGGTTCAGTTCCGTTTAAAAAAAAAAAAACAAAAAACAAAACGGACCAATACAAAGTATTCTTATTCATATTAGAAGATATTGTAAAATAACAATTAATTTAATTTTTTTTTTTTTTTTTTCACTTACACATTAGGCCCGTCGCGCCGCGCCACTACTATATGGGGCGAAGGTGCGAAGTCGACGGCGACGACAAAGTACCGAGTCTAAGGAGACTGATGGCGGCGCCACACAGTGGCGTTATGTCTCTATAAAAGTGGTGGTCTTTTATTATGTTATTTATTAATGGTATTATTTTAATATCATATCAATATTGTACCCCGCACAGGGGGGAGGTACGGGTAGGTAGTGACGAAAAATAACGATACGGGACTCTTACGAGGTCTCGCAATCGGAATGAGTACACTTTAAATATTTTAACGAGGTAAAATTTAAGGGCATTGAGGGTCTGGTGCCAGTGGTGGTTGATTAGATCCACACACTATACTTTTTATAATTATGTGGCGTTATGTCTGTATAAAAGTGGTGGTCTTTTATTATGTTATTTATTAATGGTATTTTTTTAATATCATATCAATATTGTACCCCGCACGGGGGGAGGTAGGGGGGTAGGTAGTGACGAAAAATAACGATACGGGACTCTTACGAGGTCTCGTAATCGGAATGAGTTTCTGCGACTACCATTGTTTGTCGCGGGTAACGGGGAATCAGGGTTCGATTCCGGTGAGGGAGCCTGAGAAACTGCTACCACATCCAAGGAAGGCAGCAGGCGCGCAAATTACCCACTCCCTGCACGGGGGGGGAGGTACGGGTAGGTAGTGACGAAAAATAACGATACGGGACTCTTACGAGGTCTCGTCATCGAATAATCAATACGCGAACTGCCCACACACTTATAAATATAGACGTGCAAGATCGTTACACGAACCGCTAACCATTATAGTAAACTACTATGCAAACACACATAACATATACGCAATAAGGGAACTTGAAATTGGAGATTTTACCCTACCACACCCGTCTGTCTCATTCTGAAAACTATTCAAAATAATTGCTATTTTTCATTCTCATTCAAATATAAATAATAGTAAATAATATATAATTTTTGACTGAACTGAACCCAAGTGCCCGGCCTGTAGCCGGGCACCCCTCGTATTCATGTTCTAACCTAACCTAACCTAACCTAAATCTAGTTTTGACACCTTTAGACTTTAGATTCAAGATTTAATGTGAATATATGCATTAATAAAAACTCATTACTATTTTAATACTAGTTATGCTGCTGTTGATGCACTGATGAAAGCCAGATTGCTAGATCAGTGTTTAGTTAGTCGTAGTTGCCGGTGGGCTGAGGTCTAAAGGAATCCAAACTAGTTTGAAAGGTTTGGATAGGTTAGGTTAGGTTAGAACATGAATAAGACGGGTGCTCGGCCGCAGGCCGGTCACTTAGGTTCAGTTCCGTTTAAAAAAAAAAAAAACAAAAAACAAAACGGACCAATACAAAGTATTCTTATTCATATTAGAAGATATTGTAAAATAACAATTAATTTAATTTTTTTTTTTTTTTTTTTCACTTACACATTAGGCCCGTCGCGCCGCGCCACTACTATATGGGGCGAAGGTGCGAAGTCGACGGCGACGACAAAGTACCGAGTCTAAGGAGACTGATGGCGGCGCCACACAGTGGCGTTATGTCTCTATAAAAGTGGTGGTCTTTTATTATGTTATTTATTAATGGTATTTTTTTAATATCATATCAATATTGTACCCCGCACGGGGGGAGGTAGGGGGGGGTAGGTAGTGACGAAAAATAACGATACGGGACTCTTACGAGGTCTCGTAATCGGAATGAGTTTCTGCGACTACCATTGTTTGTCGCGGGTAACGGGGAATCAGGGTTCGATTCCGGTGAGGGAGCCTGAGAAACTGCTACCACATCCAAGGAAGGCAGCAGGCGCGCAAATTACCCACTCCCTGCACGGGGGGGGAGGTACGGGTAGGTAGTGACGAAAAATAACGATACGGGACTCTTACGAGGTCTCGTCATCGAATAATCAATACACGAACTGCCCACACACTTGTAAATATAGACGCGCAAGATCGTTACACGAACCGCTTACCATTATAGTAAACTACTATGCAAACACACATAACATATACGCAATAAGGGAACTTTAAATTGGAGATTTTACCCTACCACACCCGTCTGTCTCATTCTGAAAACTATTCAAAATAATTGCTATTTTTCATTCTCATTCAAATATAAATAATAGTAAATAATATATAATTTTTGACTGAACTGAACCCAAGTGCCCGGCCTGTAGCCGGGCACCCCTCGTATTCATGTTCTAACCTAACCTAACCTAACCTAAATCTAGTTTTGACACCTTTAGACTTTAGATTCAAGATTTAATGTGAATATATGCATTAATAAAAACTCATTACTATTTTAATACTAGTTATGCTGCTGTTGATGCACTGATGAAAGCCAGATAGCTAGATCAGTGTTTAGTTAGTCGTAGTTGCCGGTGGGCTGAGGTCTAAAGGAATCCAAACTAGTTTTAAAAGGTTTGGATAGGTTAGGTTAGGTTAGAACGAATAAGACGGGTGCCCGGCCGCAGGCCGGTCGCTTAGGTTCAGTTCCGTTTAAAAAAAAAAAAAACAAAAAACAAAACGGACCAATACAAAGTATTCTTATTCATATTAGAAGATATTGTAAAATAACAATTAATTTAATTTTTTTTTTTTTTTTTTTCACTTACACATTAGGCCCGTCGCGCCGCGCCACTACTATATGGGGCGAAGGTGCGAAGTCGACGGCGACGACAAAGTACCGAGTCTAAGGAGACTGATGGCGGCGCCACACAGTGGCGTTATGTCTCTATAAAAGTGGTGGTCTTTTATTATGTTATTTATTAATGGTATTTTTTTAATATCATATCAATATTGTACCCCGCACGGGGGGAGGTAGGGGGGGGTAGGTAGTGACGAAAAATAACGATACGGGACTCTTACGAGGTCTCGTAATCGGAATGAGTTTCTGCGACTACCATTGTTTGTCGCGGGTAACGGGGAATCAGGGTTCGATTCCGGTGAGGGAGCCTGAGAAACTGCTACCACATCCAAGGAAGGCAGCAGGCGCGCAAATTACCCACTCCCTGCACGGGGGGGGAGGTACGGGTAGGTAGTGACGAAAAATAACGATACGGGACTCTTACGAGGTCTCGTCATCGAATAATCAATACACGAACTGCCCACACACTTGTAAATATAGACGCGCAAGATCGTTACACGAACCGCTTACCATTATAGTAAACTACTATGCAAACACACATAACATATACGCAATAAGGGAACTTTAAATTGGAGATTTTACCCTACCACACCCGTCTGTCTCATTCTGAAAACTATTCAAAATAATTGCTATTTTTCATTCTCATTCAAATATAAATAATAGTAAATAATATATAATTTTTGACTGAACTGAACCCAAGTGCCCGGCCTGTAGCCGGGCACCCCTCGTATTCATGTTCTAACCTAACCTAACCTAACCTAAATCTAGTTTTGACACCTTTAGACTTTAGATTCAAGATTTAATGTGAATATATGCATTAATAAAAACTCATTACTATTTTAATACTAGTTATGCTGCTGTTGATGCACTGATGAAAGCCAGATAGCTAGATCAGTGTTTAGTTAGTCGTAGTTGCCGGTGGGCTGAGGTCTAAAGGAATCCAAACTAGTTTTAAAAGGTTTGGATAGGTTAGGTTAGGTTAGAACGAATAAGACGGGTGCCCGGCCGCAGGCCGGTCGCTTAGGTTCAGTTCCGTTTAAAAAAAAAAAAAACAAAAAACAAAACGGACCAATACAAAGTATTCTTATTCATATTAGAAGATATTGTAAAATAACAATTAATTTAATTTTTTTTTTTTTTTTTTTCACTTACACATTAGGCCCGTCGCGCCGCGCCACTACTATATGGGGCGAAGGTGCGAAGTCGACGGCGACGACAAAGTACCGAGTCTAAGGAGACTGATGGCGGCGCCACACAGTGGCGTTATGTCTCTATAAAAGTGGTGGTCTTTTATTATGTTATTTATTAATGGTATTTTTTTAATATCATATCAATATTGTACCCCGTACGGGGGGAGGTAGGGGGGGGTAGGTAGTGACGAAAAATAACGATACGGGACTCTTACGAGGTCTCGTAATCGGAATGAGTTTCTGCGACTACCATTGTTTGTCGCGGGTAACGGGGAATCAGGGTTCGATTCCGGTGAGGGAGCCTGAGAAACTGCTACCACATCCAAGGAAGGCAGCAGGCGCGCAAATTACCCACTCCCTGCACGGGGGGGGAGGTACGGGTAGGTAGTGACGAAAAATAACGATACGGGACTCTTACGAGGTCTCGTCATCGAATAATCAATACACGAACTGCCCACACACTTGTAAATATAGACGCGCAAGATCGTTACACGAACCGCTTACCATTATAGTAAACTACTATGCAAACACACATAACATATACGCAATAAGGGAACTTTAAATTGGAGATTTTACCCTACCACACCCGTCTGTCTCATTCTGAAAACTATTCAAAATAATTGCTATTTTTCATTCTCATTCAAATATAAATAATAGTAAATAATATATAATTTTTGACTGAACTGAACCCAAGTGCCCGGCCTGTAGCCGGGCACCCCTCGTATTCATGTTCTAACCTAACCTAACCTAACCTAAATCTAGTTTTGACACCTTTAGACTTTAGATTCAAGATTTAATGTGAATATATGCATTAATAAAAACTCATTACTATTTTAATACTAGTTATGCTGCTGTTGATGCACTGATGAAAGCCAGATAGCTAGATCAGTGTTTAGTTAGTCGTAGTTGCCGGTGGGCTGAGGTCTAAAGGAATCCAAACTAGTTTTAAAAGGTTTGGATAGGTTAGGTTAGGTTAGAACGAATAAGACGGGTGCCCGGCCGCAGGCCGGTCACTTAGGTTCAGTTCCGTTTAAAAAAAAAAAAACAAAAAACAAAACGGACCAATACAAAGTATTCTTATTCATATTAGAAGATATTGTAAAATAACAATTAATTTAATTTTTTTTTTTTTTTTTTTCACTTACACATTAGGCCCGTCGCGCCGCGCCACTACTATATGGGGCGAAGGTGCGAAGTCGACGGCGACGACAAAGTACCGAGTCTAAGGAGACTGATGGCGGCGCCACACAGTGGCGTTATGTCTCTATAAAAGTGGTGGTCTTTTATTATGTTATTTATTAATGGTATTTTTTTAATATCATATCAATATTGTACCCCGCACGGGGGGAGGTAGGGGGGGGTAGGTAGTGACGAAAAATAACGATACGGGACTCTTACGAGGTCTCGTAATCGGAATGAGTTTCTGCGACTACCATTGTTTGTCGCGGGTAACGGGGAATCAGGGTTCGATTCCGGTGAGGGAGCCTGAGAAACTGCTACCACATCCAAGGAAGGCAGCAGGCGCGCAAATTACCCACTCCCTGCACGGGGGGGGAGGTACGGGTAGGTAGTGACGAAAAATAACGATACGGGACTCTTACGAGGTCTCGTCATCGAATAATCAATACACGAACTGCCCACACACTTGTAAATATAGACGCGCAAGATCGTTACACGAACCGCTTACCATTATAGTAAACTACTATGCAAACACACATAACATATACGCAATAAGGGAACTTTAAATTGGAGATTTTACCCTACCACACCCGTCTGTCTCATTCTGAAAACTATTCAAAATAATTGCTATTTTTCATTCTCATTCAAATATAAATAATAGTAAATAATATATAATTTTTGACTGAACTGAACCCAAGTGCCCGGCCTGTAGCCGGGCACCCCTCGTATTCATGTTCTAACCTAACCTAACCTAACCTAAATCTAGTTTTGACACCTTTAGACTTTAGATTCAAGATTTAATGTGAATATATGCATTAATAAAAACTCATTACTATTTTAATACTAGTTATGCTGCTGTTGATGCACTGATGAAAGCCAGATAGCTAGATCAGTGTTTAGTTAGTCGTAGTTGCCGGTGGGCTGAGGTCTAAAGGAATCCAAACTAGTTTTAAAAGGTTTGGATAGGTTAGGTTAGGTTAGAACGAATAAGACGGGTGCCCGGCCGCAGGCCGGTCACTTAGGTTCAGTTCCGTTTAAAAAAAAAAAAACAAAAAACAAAACGGACCAATACAAAGTATTCTTATTCATATTAGAAGATATTGTAAAATAACAATTCATTTAATTTTTTTTTTTTTTTTTTTCACTTACACATTAGGCCCGTCGCGCCGCGCCACTACTATATGGGGCGAAGGTGCGAAGTCGACGGCGACGACAAAGTACCGAGTCTAAGGAGACTGATGGCGGCGCCACACAGTGGCGTTATGTCTCTATAAAAGTGGTGGTCTTTTATTATGTTATTTATTAATGGTATTATTTTAATATCATATCAATATTGTACCCCGCACAGGGGGGAGGTACGGGTAGGTAGTGACGAAAAATAACGATACGGGACTCTTACGAGGTCTCGCAATCGGAATGAGTACACTTTAAATATTTTAACGAGGTAAAATTTAAGGGCATTGAGGGTCTGGTGCCAGTGGTGGTTGATTAGATCCACACACTATACTTTTTATAATTATGTGGCGTTATGTCTGTATACAAGTGGTGGTCTTTTATTATGTTATTTATTAATGGTATTTTTTTAATATCATATCAATATTGTACCCCGCACGGGGGGAGGTAGGGGGGGGTAGGTAGTGACGAAAAATAACGATACGGGACTCTTACGAGGTCTCGTAATCGGAATGAGTTTCTGCGACTACCATTGTTTGTCGCGGGTAACGGGGAATCAGGGTTCGATTCCGGTGAGGGAGCCTGAGAAACTGCTACCACATCCAAGGAAGGCAGCAGGCGCGCAAATTACCCACTCCCTGCACGGGGGGGGAGGTACGGGTAGGTAGTGACGAAAAATAACGATACGGGACTCTTACGAGGTCTCGTCATCGAAATCGTCACTTGTAAATATAAACGCGCAAGATCGTTACACGAACCGCTTACCATTATAGTAAACTACTATGCAAACACACATAACATATACGCAATAAGGGAACTTTAAATTGGAGATTTTACCCTACCACACCCGTCTGTCTCATTCTGAAAACTATTCAAAATAATTGCTATTTTTCATTCTCATTCAAATATAAATAATAGTAAATAATATATAATTTTTGACTGAACTGAACCCAAGTGCCCGGCCTGTAGCCGGGCACCCCTCGTATTCATGTTCTAACCTAACCTAACCTAAATCTAGTTTTGACACCTTTAGACTTTAGATTCAAGATTTAATGTGAATATATGCATTAATAAAAACTCATTACTATTTTAATACTAGTTATGCTGCTGTTGATGCACTGATGAAAGCCAGATAGCTAGATCAGTGTTTAGTTAGTCGTAGTTGCCGGTGGGCTGAGGTCTAAAGGAATCCAAACTAGTTTTAAAAGGTTTGGATAGGTTAGGTTAGGTTAGAACATGAATAAGACGGGTGCCCGGCCGCAGGCCGGTCACTTAGGTTCAGTTCCGTTTAAAAAAAAAAAAACAAAAAACAAAACGGACCAATACAAAGTATTCTTATTCATATTAGAAGATATTGTAAAATAACAATTAATTTAATTTTTTTTTTTTTTTTTTCACTTACACATTAGGCCCGTCGCGCCGCGCCACTACTATATGGGGCGAAGGTGCGAAGTCGACGGCGACGACAAAGTACCGAGTCTAAGGAGACTGATGGCGGCGCCACACAGTGGCGTTATGTCTCTATAAAAGTGGTGGTCTTTTATTATGTTATTTATTAATGGTATTATTTTAATATCATATCAATATTGTACCCCGCACAGGGGGGAGGTACGGGTAGGTAGTGACGAAAAATAACGATACGGGACTCTTACGAGGTCTCACAATCGGAATGAGTACACTTTAAATATTTTAACGAGATAAAATTTAAGGGCATTGAGGGTCTGGTGCCAGTGGTGGTTGATTAGATCAACACACTATACTTTTTATAATTATGTGGCGTTATGTCTGTATGAAAGTGGTGGTCTTTTATTATGTTATTTATTAATGGTATTTTTTTAATATCATATCAATATTGTACCCCGCACGGGGGGAGGTAGGGGGGTAGGTAGTGACGAAAAATAACGATACGGGACTCTTACGAGGTCTCGTAATCGGAATGAGTTTCTGCGACTACCATTGTTTGTCGCGGGTAACGGGGAATCAGGGTTCGATTCCGGTGAGGGAGCCTGAGAAACTGCTACCACATCCAAGGAAGGCAGCAGGCGCGCAAATTACCCACTCCCTGCACGGGGGGGGAGGTACGGGTAGGTAGTGACGAAAAATAACGATACGGGACTCTTACGAGGTCTCGTCATCGAAATCGTCACTTGTAAATATAAACGCGCAAGATCGTTACACGAACCGCTTACCATTATAGTAAACTACTATGCAAACACACATAACATATACGCAATAAGGGAACTTTAAATTGGAGATTTTACCCTACCACACCCGTCTGTCTCATTCTGAAAACTATTCAAAATAATTGCTATTTTTCATTCTCATTCAAATATAAATAATAGTAAATAATATATAATTTTTGACTGAACTGAACCTAAGTGCCCGGCCTGTAGCCGGGCACCCCTCGTATTCATGTTCTAACCTAACCTAACCTAAATCTAGTTTTGACACCTTTAGACTTTAGATTCAAGATTTAATGTGAATATATGCATTAATAAAACTCATTACTATTTTAATACTAGTTATGCTGCTGTTGATGCACTGATGAAAGCCAGATAGCTAGATCAGTGTTTAGTTAGTCGTAGTTGCCGGTGGGCTGAGGTCTAAAGGAATCCAAACTAGTTTTAAAAGGTTTGGATAGGTTAGGTTAGGTTAGAACATGAATAAGACGGGTGCCCGGCCGCAGGCCGGTCACTTAGGTTCAGTTCCGTTTAAAAAAAAAAAAAACAAAAAACAAAACGGACCAATACAAAGTATTCTTATTCATATTAGAAGATATTGTAAAATAACATTTAATTTAATTTTTTTTTTTTTTTCACTTACACATTAGGCCCGTCGCGCCGCGCCACTACTATATGGGGCGAAGGTGCGAAGTCGACGGCGATAACGATACGGGACTCTTACGAGGTCTCGCAATCGGAATGAGTACACTTTAAATATTTTAACGAGATAAAATTTAAGGGCATTGAGGGTCTGGTGCCAGTGGTGGTTGATTAGATCCACACACTATACTTTTTATAATTATGTGGCGTTATGTCTGTATGAAAGTGGTGGTCTTTTATTATGTTATTTATTAATGGTATTTTTTTAATATCATATCAATATTGTACCCCGCACGGGGGGAGGTAGGGGGGTAGGTAGTGACGAAAAATAACGATACGGGACTCTTACGAGGTCTCGTAATCGGAATGAGTTTCTGCGACTACCATTGTTTGTCGCGGGTAACGGGGAATCAGGGTTCGATTCCGGTGAGGGAGCCTGAGAAACTGCTACCACATCCAAGGAAGGCAGCAGGCGCGCAAATTACCCACTCCCTGCACAGGGGGGAGGTACGGGTAGGTAGTGACGAAAAATAACGATACGGGACTCTTACGAGGTCTCGCAATCGGAATGAGTACACTTTAAATATTTTAACGAGGTAAAATTTAAGGGCATTGAGGGTCTGGTGCCAGTGGTGGTTGATTAGATCCACACACTATACTTTTTATAATTATGTGGCGTTATGTCTGTATGAAAGTGGTGGTCTTTTATTATGTTATTTATTAATGGTATTTTTTTAATATCATATCAATATTGTACCCCGCACGGGGGGAGGTAGGGGGGTAGGTAGTGACGAAAAATAACGATACGGGACTCTTACGAGGTCTCGTAATCGGAATGAGTTTCTGCGACTACCATTGTTTGTCGCGGGTAACGGGGAATCAGGGTTCGATTCCGGTGAGGGAGCCTGAGAAACTGCTACCACATCCAAGGAAGGCAGCAGGCGCGCAAATTACCCACTCCCTGCATGGGGGGGGAGGTACGGGTAGGTAGTGACGAAAAATAACGATACGGGACTCTTACGAGGTCTCGTCATCGAAATCGTCACTTGTAAATATAAACGCGCAAGATCGTTACACGAACCGCTTACCATTATAGTAAACTACTATGCAAACACACATAACATATACGCAATAAGGGAACTTTAAATTGGAGATTTTACCCTACCACACCCGTCTGTCTCATTCTGAAAACTATTCAAAATAATTGCTATTTTTCATTCTCATTCAAATATAAATAATAGTAAATAATATATAATTTTTGACTGAACTGAACCCAAGTGCCCGGCCTGTAGCCGGGCACCCCTCGTATTCATGTTCTAACCTAACCTAACCTAAATCTAGTTTTGACACCTTTAGACTTTAGATTCAAGATTTAATGTGAATATATGCATTAATAAAACTCATTACTATTTTAATACTAGTTATGCTGCTGTTGATGCACTGATGAAAGCCAGATAGCTAGATCAGTGTTTAGTTAGTCGTAGTTGCCGGTGGGCTGAGGTCTAAAGGAATTTAAACTAGTTTTAAAAGGTTTGGATATGTTAGGTTAGGTTAGAACATGAATAAGACGGGTGCCCGGCCGCAGGCCGGTCACTTAGGTTCAGTTCCGTTTAAAAAAAAAAAACAAAAAACAAAACGGACCAATACAAAGTATTCTTATTCATATTAGAAGATATTGTAAAATAACAATTAATTTAATTTTTTTTTTTTTTTTTTCACTTACACATTAGGCCCGTCGCGCCGCGCCACTACTATATGGGGCGAAGGTGCGAAGTCGACGGCGATGACAAAGTACCGAGTCTAAGGAGACTGATGGCGGCGCCACACAGTGGCGTTATGTCTCTATAAAAGTGGTGGTCTTTTATTATGTTATTTATTAATGGTATTATTTTAATATCATATCAATATTGTACCCCGCACAGGGGGGAGGTACGGGTAGGTAGTGACGAAAAATAACGATACGGGACTCTTACGAGGTCTCGCAATCGGAATGAGTACACTTTAAATATTTTAACGAGATAAAATTTAAGGGCATTGAGGGTCTGGTGCCAGTGGTGGTTGATTAGATCCACACACTATACTTTTTATAATTATGTGGCGTTATGTCTGTATGAAAGTGGTGGTCTTTTATTATGTTATTTATTAATGGTATTTTTTTAATATCATATCAATATTGTACCCCGCACGGGGGGAGGTAGGGGGGTAGGTAGTGACGAAAAATAACGATACGGGACTCTTACGAGGTCTCGTAATCGGAATGAGTTTCTGCGACTACCATTGTTTGTCGCGGGTAACGGGGAATCAGGGTTCGATTCCGGTGAGGGAGCCTGAGAAACTGCTACCACATCCAAGGAAGGCAGCAGGCGCGCAAATTACCCACTCCCTGCACAGGGGGGAGGTACGGGTAGGTAGTGACGAAAAATAACGATACGGGACTCTTACGAGGTCTCGCAATCGGAATGAGTACACTTTAAATATTTTAACGAGGTAAAATTTAAGGGCATTGAGGGTCTGGTGCCAGTGGTGGTTGATTAGATCCACACACTATACTTTTTATAATTATGTGGCGTTATGTCTGTATGAAAGTGGTGGTCTTTTATTATGTTATTTATTAATGGTATTTTTTTAATATCATATCAATATTGTACCCCGCACGGGGGGAGGTAGGGGGGTAGGTAGTGACGAAAAATAACGATACGGGACTCTTACGAGGTCTCGTAATCGGAATGAGTTTCTGCGACTACCATTGTTTGTCGCGGGTAACGGGGAATCAGGGTTCGATTCCGGTGAGGGAGCCTGAGAAACTGCTACCACATCCAAGGAAGGCAGCAGGCGCGCAAATTACCCACTCCCTGCATGGGGGGGGAGGTACGGGTAGGTAGTGACGAAAAATAACGATACGGGACTCTTACGAGGTCTCGTCATCGAAATCGTCACTTGTAAATATAAACGCGCAAGATCGTTACACGAACCGCTTACCATTATAGTAAACTACTATGCAAACACACATAACATATACGCAATAAGGGAACTTTAAATTGGAGATTTTACCCTACCACACCCGTCTGTCTCATTCTGAAAACTATTCAAAATAATTGCTATTTTTCATTCTCATTCAAATATAAATAATAGTAAATCTATATATATAAAAGAAAGTCGTGTTAGTTACACTACTTATAACTCAAGAACGGCTGTACCGATATGGCTGAAAATTGGTAGGTGGGTGGCTTAGAGCCAGGGGGCGGACATAGGATACTGTTTATCCCGTTCGACAGCATTCCCGTCTGAGTTGACATAAAAAGTGAGTTACACCATTTATAACTCAAGAACGGCTGGACGAATTTTTATGATATTTGATTTTTTGGATTCCTCTTAGACCGGAATAGGATAATAAGTATTAAAATAATAACATTCATCAAAAAAAATATGATGCGCGGTACGAAGTTCGCCGGGACAGCTAGTAATATATAATTTTTGACTGAACTGAACCCAAGTGCCCGGCCTGTAGCCGGGCACCCCTCGTATTCATGTTCTAACCTAACCTAACCTAAATCTAGTTTTGACACCTTTAGACTTTAGATTCAAGATTTAATGTGAATATATGCATTAATAAAACTCATTACTATTTTAATACTAGTTATGCTGCTGTTGATGCACTGATGAAAGCCAGATAGCTAGATCAGTGTTTAGTTAGTCGTAGTTGCCGGTGGGCTGAGGTCTAAAGGAATCCAAACTAGTTTTAAAAGGTTTGGATAGGTTAGGTTAGGTTAGAACATGAATAAGACGGGTGCCCGGCCGCAGGCCGGTCACTTAGGTTCAGTTCCGTTTAAAAAAAAAAAACAAAAAACAAAACGTACCAATACGAAGTACTCTTATTCATATTAGAAGATATTGTAAAATAACAATTAATTTAATTTTTTTTTTTTTTTTTTTCACTTACACATTAGGCCCGTCGCGCCGCGCCACTACTATATGGGGCGAAGGTGCGAAGTCGACGGCGACGACAAAGTACCGAGTCTAAGGAGACTGATGGCGGCGCCACACAGTGGCGTTATGTCTCTATAAAAGTGGTGGTCTTTTATTATGTTATTTATTAATGGTATTATTTTAATATCATATCAATATTGTACCCCGCACAGGGGGGAGGTACGGGTAGGTAGTGACGAAAAATAACGATACGGGACTCTTACGAGGTCTCGCAATCGGAATGAGTACACTTTAAATATTTTAACGAGGTAAAATTTAAGGGCATTGAGGGTCTGGTGCCAGTGGTGGTTGATTAGATCCACACACTATACTTTTTATAATTATGTGGCGTTATGTCTGTATGAAAGTGGTGGTCTTTTATTATGTTATTTATTAATGGTATTTTTTTAATATCATATCAATATTGTACCCCGCACGGGGGGAGGTAGGGGGGTAGGTAGTGACGAAAAATAACGATACGGGACTCTTACGAGGTCTCGTAATCGGAATGAGTTTCTGCGACTACCATTGTTTGTCGCGGGTAACGGGGAATCAGGGTTCGATTCCGGTGAGGGAGCCTGAGAAACTGCTACCACATCCAAGGAAGGCAGCAGGCGCGCAAATTACCCACTCCCTGCACGGGGGGGGAGGTACGGGTAGGTAGTGACGAAAAATAACGATACGGGACTCTTACGAGGTCTCGTCATCGAAATCGTCACTTGTAAATATAAACGCGCAAGATCGTTACACGAACCGCTTACCATTATAGTAAACTACTATGCAAACACACATAACATATACGCAATAAGGGAACTTTAAATTGGAGATTTTACCCTACCACACCCGTCTGTCTCATTCTGAAAACTATTCAAAATAATTGCTATTTTTCATTCTCATTCAAATATAAATAATAGTAAATAATATATAATTTTTGACTGAACTGAACCCAAGTGCCCGGCCTGTAGCCGGGCACCCCTCGTATTCATGTTCTAACCTAACCTAACCTAACCTAAATCTAGTTTTGACACCTTTAGACTTTAGATTCAAGATTTAATGTGAATATATGCATTAATAAAAACTCATTACTATTTTAATACTAGTTATGCTGCTGTTGATGCACTGATGAAAGCCAGATAGCTAGATCAGTGTTTAGCCCGTCGCGCCGCGCCACTACTATATGGGGCGAAGGTGCGAAGTCGACGGCGACGACAAAGTACCGAGTCTAAGGAGACTGATGGCGGCGCCACACAGTGGCGTTATGTCTCTATAAAAGTGGTGGTCTTTTATTATGTTATTTATTAATGGTATTATTTTAATATCATATCAATATTGTACCCCGCACAGGGGGGAGGTACGGGTAGGTAGTGACGATAAATAACGATACGGGACTCTTACGAGGTCTCGCAATCGGAATGAGTACACTTTAAATATTTTAACGAGGTAAAATTTAAGGGCATTGAGGGTCTGGTGCCAGTGGTGGTTGATTAGATCCACACACTATACTTTTTATAATCATGTGGCGTTATGTCTGTATACAAGTGGTGGTCTTTTATTATGTTATTTATTAATGGTATTTTTTTAATATCATATCAATATTGTACCCCGCACGGGGGGAGGTAGGGGGGTAGGTAGTGACGAAAAATAACGATACGGGACTCTTACGAGGTCTCGTAATCGGAATGAGTTTCTGCGACTACCATTGTTTGTCGCGGGTAACGGGGAATCAGGGTTCGATTCCGGTGAGGGAGCCTGAGAAACTGCTACCACATCCAAGGAAGGCAGCAGGCGCGCAAATTACCCACTCCCTGCACGGGGGGGGAGGTACGGGTAGGTAGTGACGAAAAATAACGATACGGGACTCTTACGAGGTCTCGTCATCGAAATCGTCACTTGTAAATATAAACGCGCAAGATCGTTACACGAACCGCTTACCATTATAGTAAACTACTATGCAAACACACATAACATATACGCAATAAGGGAACTTTAAATTGGAGATTTTACCCTACCACACCCGTCTGTCTCATTCTGAAAACTATTCAAAATAATTGCTATTTTTCATTCTCATTCAAATATAAATAATAGTAAATAATATATAATTTTTGACTGAACTGAACCCAAGTGCCCGGCCTGTAGCCGGGCACCCCTCGTATTCATGTTCTAACCTAACCTAACCTAAATCTAGTTTTGACACCTTTAGACTTTAGATTCAAGATTTAATGTGAATATATGCATTAATAAAACTCATTACTATTTTAATACTAGTTATGCTGCTGTTGATGCACTGATGAAAGCCAGATAGCTAGATCAGTGTTTAGTTAGTCGTAGTTGCCGGTGGGCTGAGGTCTAAAGGAATCCAAACTAGTTTTAAAAGGTTTGGATAGGTTAGGTTAGGTTAGAACATGAATAAGACGGGTGCCCGGCCGCAGGCCGGTCACTTAGGTTCAGTTCCGTGTAAAAAAAAAAAAACAAAAAACAAAACGTACCAATACGAAGTACTCTTATTCATATTAGAAGATATTGTAAAATAACAATTAATTTAATTTTTTTTTTTTTTTTTCACTTACACATTAGGCCCGTCGCGCCGCGCCACTACTATATGGGGCGAAGGTGCGAAGTCGACGGCGATGACAAAGTACCGAGTCTAAGGAGACTGATGGCGGCGCCACACAGTGGCGTTATGTCTCTATAAAAGTGGTGGTCTTTTATTATGTTATTTATTAATGGTATTATTTTAATATCATATCAATATTATACCCCGCACAGGGGGGAGGTACGGGTAGGTAGTGACGAAAAATAACGATACGGGACTCTTACGAGGTCTCGCAATCGGAATGAGTACACTTTAAATATTTTAACGAGATAAAATTTAAGGGCATTGAGGGTCTGGTGCCAGTGGTGGTTGATTAGATCCACACACTATACTTTTTATAATTATGTGGCGTTATGTCTGTATGAAAGTGGTGGTCTTTTATTATGTTATTTATTAATGGTATTTTTTTAATATCATATCAATATTGTACCCCGCACGGGGGGAGGTAGGGGGGTAGGTAGTGACGAAAAATAACGATACGGGACTCTTACGAGGTCTCGTAATCGGAATGAGTTTCTGCGACTACCATTGTTTGTCGCGGGTAACGGGGAATCAGGGTTCGATTCCGGTGAGGGAGCCTGAGAAACTGCTACCACATCCAAGGAAGGCAGCAGGCGCGCAAATTACCCACTCCCTGCACGGGGGGGGAGGTACGGGTAGGTAGTGACGAAAAATAACGATACGGGACTCTTACGAGGTCTCGTCATCGAAATCG
Organism: Pararge aegeria; assembly: GCF_905163445.1. NCBI lineage: Eukaryota > Metazoa > Arthropoda > Insecta > Lepidoptera > Nymphalidae > Pararge > Pararge aegeria. The sequence goes on from NC_053187.1 coordinate 20,166,200, forward strand.
TCACTTGTAAATATAAACGCGCAAGATCGTTACACGAACCGCTTACCATTATAGTAAACTACTATGCAAACACACATAACATATACGCAATAAGGGAACTTTAAATTGGAGATTTTACCCTACCACACCCGTCTGTCTCATTCTGAAAACTATTCAAAATAATTGCTATTTTTCATTCTCATTCAAATATAAATAATAGTAAATAATATATAATTTTTGACTGAACTGAACCCAAGTGCCCGGCCTGTAGCCGGGCACCCCTCGTATTCATGTTCTAACCTAACCTAACCTAACCTAAATCTAGTTTTGACACCTTTAGACTTTAGATTCAAGATTTAATGTGAATATATGCATTAATAAAAACTCATTACTATTTTAATACTAGTTATGCTGCTGTTGATGCACTGATGAAAGCCAGATAGCTAGATCAGTGTTTAGTTAGTCGTAGTTGCCGGTGGGCTGAGGTCTAAAGGAATCCAAACTAGTTTTAAAAGGTTTGGATAGGTTAGGTTAGGTTAGAACATGAATAAGACGGGTGCCCGGCCGCAGGCCGGTCACTTAGGTTCAGTTCCGTTTAAAAAAAAAAAACAAAAAACAAAACGGACCAATACAAAGTATTCTTATTCATATTAGAAGATATTGTAAAAAACAATTAATTTAATTTTTTTTTTTTTTTTTCACTTACACATTAGGCCCGTCGCGCCGCGCCACTACTATATGGGGCGAAGGTGCGAAGTCGACGGCGATGACAAAGTACCGAGTCTAAGGAGACTGATGGCGGCGCCACACAGTGGCGTTATGTCTCTATAAAAGTGGTGGTCTTTTATTATGTTATTTATTAATGGTATTATTTTAATATCATATCAATATTGTACCCCGCACAGGGGGGAGGTACGGGTAGGTAGTGACGAAAAATAACGATACGGGACTCTTACGAGGTCTCGCAATCGGAATGAGTACACTTTAAATATTTTAACGAGATAAAATTTAAGGGCATTGAGGGTCTGGTGCCAGTGGTGGTTGATTAGATCCACACACTATACTTTTTTCTAATTATGTGGCGTTATGTCTGTATGAAAGTGGTGGTCTTTTATTATGTTATTTATTAATGGTATTTTTTTAATATCATATCAATATTGTACCCCGCACGGGGGGAGGTAGGGGGGTAGGTAGTGACGAAAAATAACGATACGGGACTCTTACGAGGTCTCGTAATCGGAATGAGTTTCTGCGACTACCATTGTTTGTCGCGGGTAACGGGGAATCAGGGTTCGATTCCGGTGAGGGAGCCTGAGAAACTGCTACCACATCCAAGGAAGGCAGCAGGCGCGCAAATTACCCACTCCCTGCACGGGGGGGGAGGTACGGGTAGGTAGTGACGAAAAATAACGATACGGGACTCTTACGAGGTCTCGTCATCGAATAATCAATACACGAACTGCCCACACACTTGTAATTATAGACGTGCAAGATCGTTACACGAACCGCTTACCATTATAGTAAACTACTATGCAAACACACATAACATATACGCAATAAGGGAACTTTAAATTGGAGATTTTACCCTACCACACCCGTCTGTCTCATTCTGAAAACTATTCAAAATAATTGCTATTTTTCATTCTCATTCAAATATAAATAATAGTAAATAATATATAATTTTTGACTGAACTGAACCCAAGTGCCCGGCCTGTAGCCGGGCACCCCTCGTATTCATGTTCTAACCTAACCTAACCTAAATCTAGTTTTGACACCTTTAGACTTTAGATTCAAGATTTAATGTGAATATATGCATTAATAAAACTCATTACTATTTTAATACTAGTTATGCTGCTGTTGATGCACTGATGAAAGCCAGATAGCTAGATCAGTGTTTAGTTAGTCGTAGTTGCCGGTGGGCTGAGGTCTAAAGGAATCCAAACTAGTTTTAAAAGGTTTGGATAGGTTAGGTTAGGTTAGAACATGAATAAGACGGGTGCCCGGCCGCAGGCCGGTCACTTAGGTTCAGTTCCGTTTAAAAAAAAAAAAAACAAAAAACAAAACGGACCAATACAAAGTATTCTTATTCATATTAGAAGATATTGTAAAATAACAATTAATTTAATTTTTTTTTTTTTTTTTCACTTACACATTAGGCCCGTCGCGCCGCGCCACTACTATATGGGGCGAAGGTGCGAAGTCGACGGCGACGACAAAGTACCGAGTCTAAGGAGACTGATGGCGGCACCACACAGTGGCGTTATGTCTCTATAAAAGTGGTGGTCTTTTATTATGTTATTTATTAATGGTATTATTTTAATATCATATCAATATTGTACCCCGCACAGGGGGGAGGTACGGGTAGGTAGTGACGAAAAATAACGATACGGGACTCTTACGAGGTCTCGCAATCGGAATGAGTACACTTTAAATATTTTAACGAGGTAAAATTTAAGGGCATTGAGGGTCTGGTGCCAGTGGTGGTTCATTAGATCCACTATACTTTTTATAATTATGTGGCGTTATGTCTGTATGAAAGTGGTGGTCTTTTATTATGTTATTTATTAATGGTATTTTTTTAATATCATATCAATATTGTACCCCGCACGGGGGGAAGTAGGGGGGTAGGTAGTGACGAAAAATAACGATACGGGACTCTTACGAGGTCTCGTAATCGGAATGAATTTCTGCGACTACCATTGTTTGTCGTGGGTAACGGGGAATCAGGGTTCGATTCCGGTGAGGGAGCCTGAGAAACTGCTGCCACATCCAAGGAAGGCAGCAGGCGCGCAAATTACCCACTCCCTGCACGGGGGGGGGAGGTACGGGTAGGTAGTGACGAAAAATAACGATACGGGACTCTTACGAGGTCTCGTCATCGAATAATCAATACACGAACTGCCCACACACTTGTAAATATAGACGTGCAAGATCGTTACACGAACCGCTTACCATTATAGTAAACTACTATGCAAACACACATAACATATACGCAATAAGGGAACTTTAAATTGGAGATTTTACCCTACCACACCCGTCTGTCTCATTCTGAAAACTATTCAAAATAATTGCTATTTTTCATTCTCATTCAAATATAAATAATAGTAAATAATATATAATTTTTGACTGAACTGAACCCAAGTGCCCGGCCTGTAGCCGGGCACCCCTCGTATTCATGTTCTAACCTAACCTAACCTAAATCTAGTTTTGACACCTTTAGACTTTAGATTCAAGATTTAATGTGAATATATGCATTAATAAAACTCATTACTATTTTAATACTGGTTATGCTGCTGTTGATGCACTGATGAAAGCCAGATAGCTAGATCAGTGTTTAGTTAGTCGTAGTTGCCGGTGGGCTGAGGTCTAAAGGAATCCAAACTAGTTTTAAAAGGTTTGGATAGGTTAGGTTAGGTTAGAACATGAATAAGACGGGTGCCCGGCCGCAGGCCGGTCACTTAGGTTCAGTTCCGTTTAAAAAAAAAAAAAACAAAAAACAAAACGGACCAATACAAAGTATTCTTATTCATATTAGAAGATATTGTAAAATAACATTTAATTTAATTTTTTTTTTTTTTTTTCACTTACACATTAGGCCCGTCGCGCCGCGCCACTACTGTATGGGGCGAAGGTGCGAAGTCGACGGCGACGACAAAGTACCGAGTCTAAGGAGACTGATGGCGGCGCCACACAGTGGCGTTATGTCTCTATAAAAGTGGTGATCTTTTATTATGTTATTTATTAATGGTATTATTTTAATATCATATCAATATTTTTGGAGCCTGAGAAACTGCTGCCACATCCAAGGAAGGCAGCAGGCGCGCAAATTACCCACTCCCTGCACGGGGGGGGAGGTACGGGTAGGTAGTGACGAAAAATAACGATACGGGACTCTTACGAGGTCTCGTCATCGAAATCGTCACTTGTAAATATAAACGCGCAAGATCGTTACACGAACCGCTTACCATTATAGTAAACTACTATGCAAACACACATAACATATACGCAATAAGGGAACTTTAAATTGGAGATTTTACCCTACCACACCCGTCTGTCTCATTCTGAAAACTATTCAAAATAATTGCTATTTTTCATTCTCATTCAAATATAAATAATAGTAAATAATATATAATTTTTGACTGAACTGAACCCAAGTGCCCGGCCTGTAGCCGGGCACCCCTCGTATTCATGTTCTAACCTAACCTAACCTAAATCTAGTTTTGACACCTTTAGACTTTAGATTCAAGATTTAATGTGAATATATGCATTAATAAAAACTCATTACTATTTTAATACTAGTTATGCTGCTGTTGATGCACTGATGAAAGCCAGATAGCTAGATCAGTGTTTAGTTAGTCGTAGTTGCCGGTGGGCTGAGGTCTAAAGGAATCCAAACTAGTTTTAAAAGGTTTGGATAGGTTAGGTTAGGTTAGAACATGAATAAGACGGGTGCCCGGCCGCAGGCCGGTCACTTAGGTTCAGTTCCGTTTAAAAAAAAAAAAACAAAAAACAAAACGGACCAATACAAAGTATTCTTATTCATATTAGAAGATATTGTAAAATAACAATTAATTTAATTTTTTTTTTTTTTTTTTCACTTACACATTAGGCCCGTCGCGCCGCGCCACTACTATATGGGGCGAAGGTGCGAAGTCGACGGCGACGACAAAGTACCGAGTCTAAGGAGACTGATGGCGGCGCCACACAGTGGCGTTATGTCTCTATAAAAGTGGTGATCTTTTATTATGTTATTTATTAATGGTATTATTTTAATATCATATCAATATTTTTGGAGCCTGAGAAACTGCTGCCACATCCAAGGAAGGCAGCAGGCGCGCAAATTACCCACTCCCTGCACGGGGGGGGAGGTACGGGTAGGTAGTGACGAAAAATAACGATACGGGACTCTTACGAGGTCTCGTCATCGAAATCGTCACTTGTAAATATAAACGCGCAAGATCGTTACACGAACCGCTTACCATTATAGTAAACTACTATGCAAACACACATAACATATACGCAATAAGGGAACTTTAAATTGGAGATTTTACCCTACCACACCCGTCTGTCTCATTCTGAAAACTATTCAAAATAATTGCTATTTTTCATTCTCATTCAAATATAAATAATAGTAAATAATATATAATTTTTGACTGAACTGAACCCAAGTGCCCGGCCTGTAGCCGGGCACCCCTCGTATTCATGTTCTAACCTAACCTAACCTAACCTAAATCTAGTTTTGACACCTTTAGACTTTAGATTCAAGATTTAATGTGAATATATGCATTAATAAAAACTCATTACTATTTTAATACTAGTTATGCTGCTGTTGATGCACTGATGAAAGCCAGATAGCTAGATCAGTGTTTAGTTAGTCGTAGTTGCCGGTGGGCTGAGGTCTAAAGGAATCCAAACTAGTTTTAAAAGGTTTGGATAGGTTAGGTTAGGTTAGAACATGAATAAGACGGGTGCCCGGCCGCAGGCCGGTCACTTAGGTTCAGTTCCGTTTAAAAAAAAAAAACAAAAAACAAAACGGACCAATACAAAGTATTCTTATTCATATTAGAAGATATTGTAAAAAACAATTAATTTAATTTTTTTTTTTTTTTTTCACTTACACATTAGGCCCGTCGCGCCGCGCCACTACTATATGGGGCGAAGGTGCGAAGTCGACGGCGATGACAAAGTACCGAGTCTAAGGAGACTGATGGCGGCGCCACACAGTGGCGTTATGTCTCTATAAAAGTGGTGGTCTTTTATTATGTTATTTATTAATGGTATTATTTTAATATCATATCAATATTGTACCCCGCACAGGGGGGAGGTACGGGTAGGTAGTGACGAAAAATAACGATACGGGACTCTTACGAGGTCTCGCAATCGGAATGAGTACACTTTAAATATTTTAACGAGATAAAATTTAAGGGCATTGAGGGTCTGGTGCCAGTGGTGGTTGATTAGATCCACACACTATACTTTTTTCTAATTATGTGGCGTTATGTCTGTATGAAAGTGGTGGTCTTTTATTATGTTATTTATTAATGGTATTTTTTTAATATCATATCAATATTGTACCCCGCACGGGGGGAGGTAGGGGGGTAGGTAGTGACGAAAAATAACGATACGGGACTCTTACGAGGTCTCGTAATCGGAATGAGTTTCTGCGACTACCATTGTTTGTCGCGGGTAACGGGGAATCAGGGTTCGATTCCGGTGAGGGAGCCTGAGAAACTGCTACCACATCCAAGGAAGGCAGCAGGCGCGCAAATTACCCACTCCCTGCACGGGGGGGGAGGTACGGGTAGGTAGTGACGAAAAATAACGATACGGGACTCTTACGAGGTCTCGTCATCGAATAATCAATACACGAACTGCCCACACACTTGTAATTATAGACGTGCAAGATCGTTACACGAACCGCTTACCATTATAGTAAACTACTATGCAAACACACATAACATATACGCAATAAGGGAACTTTAAATTGGAGATTTTACCCTACCACACCCGTCTGTCTCATTCTGAAAACTATTCAAAATAATTGCTATTTTTCATTCTCATTCAAATATAAATAATAGTAAATAATATATAATTTTTGACTGAACTGAACCCAAGTGCCCGGCCTGTAGCCGGGCACCCCTCGTATTCATGTTCTAACCTAACCTAACCTAAATCTAGTTTTGACACCTTTAGACTTTAGATTCAAGATTTAATGTGAATATATGCATTAATAAAACTCATTACTATTTTAATACTAGTTATGCTGCTGTTGATGCACTGATGAAAGCCAGATAGCTAGATCAGTGTTTAGTTAGTCGTAGTTGCCGGTGGGCTGAGGTCTAAAGGAATCCAAACTAGTTTTAAAAGGTTTGGATAGGTTAGGTTAGGTTAGAACATGAATAAGACGGGTGCCCGGCCGCAGGCCGGTCACTTAGGTTCAGTTCCGTTTAAAAAAAAAAAAAACAAAAAACAAAACGGACCAATACAAAGTATTCTTATTCATATTAGAAGATATTGTAAAATAACAATTAATTTAATTTTTTTTTTTTTTTTTCACTTACACATTAGGCCCGTCGCGCCGCGCCACTACTATATGGGGCGAAGGTGCGAAGTCGACGGCGACGACAAAGTACCGAGTCTAAGGAGACTGATGGCGGCACCACACAGTGGCGTTATGTCTCTATAAAAGTGGTGGTCTTTTATTATGTTATTTATTAATGGTATTATTTTAATATCATATCAATATTGTACCCCGCACAGGGGGGAGGTACGGGTAGGTAGTGACGAAAAATAACGATACGGGACTCTTACGAGGTCTCGCAATCGGAATGAGTACACTTTAAATATTTTAACGAGGTAAAATTTAAGGGCATTGAGGGTCTGGTGCCAGTGGTGGTTCATTAGATCCACTATACTTTTTATAATTATGTGGCGTTATGTCTGTATGAAAGTGGTGGTCTTTTATTATGTTATTTATTAATGGTATTTTTTTAATATCATATCAATATTGTACCCCGCACGGGGGGAAGTAGGGGGGTAGGTAGTGACGAAAAATAACGATACGGGACTCTTACGAGGTCTCGTAATCGGAATGAATTTCTGCGACTACCATTGTTTGTCGTGGGTAACGGGGAATCAGGGTTCGATTCCGGTGAGGGAGCCTGAGAAACTGCTGCCACATCCAAGGAAGGCAGCAGGCGCGCAAATTACCCACTCCCTGCACGGGGGGGGAGGTACGGGTAGGTAGTGACGAAAAATAACGATACGGGACTCTTACGAGGTCTCGTCATCGAATAATCAATACACGAACTGCCCACACACTTGTAAATATAGACGTGCAAGATCGTTACACGAACCGCTTACCATTATAGTAAACTACTATGCAAACACACATAACATATACGCAATAAGGGAACTTTAAATTGGAGATTTTACCCTACCACACCCGTCTGTCTCATTCTGAAAACTATTCAAAATAATTGCTATTTTTCATTCTCATTCAAATATAAATAATAGTAAATAATATATAATTTTTGACTGAACTGAACCCAAGTGCCCGGCCTGTAGCCGGGCACCCCTCGTATTCATGTTCTAACCTAACCTAACCTAAATCTAGTTTTGACACCTTTAGACTTTAGATTCAAGATTTAATGTGAATATATGCATTAATAAAACTCATTACTATTTTAATACTGGTTATGCTGCTGTTGATGCACTGATGAAAGCCAGATAGCTAGATCAGTGTTTAGTTAGTCGTAGTTGCCGGTGGGCTGAGGTCTAAAGGAATCCAAACTAGTTTTAAAAGGTTTGGATAGGTTAGGTTAGGTTAGAACATGAATAAGACGGGTGCCCGGCCGCAGGCCGGTCACTTAGGTTCAGTTCCGTTTAAAAAAAAAAAAAACAAAAAACAAAACGGACCAATACAAAGTATTCTTATTCATATTAGAAGATATTGTAAAATAACATTTAATTTAATTTTTTTTTTTTTTTTTCACTTACACATTAGGCCCGTCGCGCCGCGCCACTACTGTATGGGGCGAAGGTGCGAAGTCGACGGCGACGACAAAGTACCGAGTCTAAGGAGACTGATGGCGGCGCCACACAGTGGCGTTATGTCTCTATAAAAGTGGTGATCTTTTATTATGTTATTTATTAATGGTATTATTTTAATATCATATCAATATTTTTGGAGCCTGAGAAACTGCTGCCACATCCAAGGAAGGCAGCAGGCGCGCAAATTACCCACTCCCTGCACGGGGGGGGAGGTACGGGTAGGTAGTGACGAAAAATAACGATACGGGACTCTTACGAGGTCTCGTCATCGAAATCGTCACTTGTAAATATAAACGCGCAAGATCGTTACACGAACCGCTTACCATTATAGTAAACTACTATGCAAACACACATAACATATACGCAATAAGGGAACTTTAAATTGGAGATTTTACCCTACCACACCCGTCTGTCTCATTCTGAAAACTATTCAAAATAATTGCTATTTTTCATTCTCATTCAAATATAAATAATAGTAAATAATATATAATTTTTGACTGAACTGAACCCAAGTGCCCGGCCTGTGGCCGGGCACCCCTCGTATTCATGTTCTAACCTAACCTAACCTAAATCTAGTTTTGACACCTTTAGACTTTAGATTCAAGATTTAATGTGAATATATGCATTAATAAAAACTCATTACTATTTTAATACTAGTTATGCTGCTGTTGATGCACTGATGAAAGCCAGATAGCTAGATCAGTGTTTAGTTAGTCGTAGTTGCCGGTGGGCTGAGGTCTAAAGGAATCCAAACTAGTTTTAAAAGGTTTGGATAGGTTAGGTTAGGTTAGAACATGAATAAGACGGGTGCCCGGCCGCAGGCCGGTCACTTAGGTTCAGTTCCGTTTAAAAAAAAAAAAACAAAAAACAAAACGGACCAATACAAAGTATTCTTATTCATATTAGAAGATATTGTAAAATAACAATTAATTTAATTTTTTTTTTTTTTTTTTCACTTACACATTAGGCCCGTCGCGCCGCGCCACTACTATATGGGGCGAAGGTGCGAAGTCGACGGCGACGACAAAGTACCGAGTCTAAGGAGACTGATGGCGGCGCCACACAGTGGCGTTATGTCTCTATAAAAGTGGTGATCTTTTATTATGTTATTTATTAATGGTATTATTTTAATATCATATCAATATTTTTGGAGCCTGAGAAACTGCTGCCACATCCAAGGAAGGCAGCAGGCGCGCAAATTACCCACTCCCTGCACGGGGGGGGAGGTACGGGTAGGTAGTGACGAAAAATAACGATACGGGACTCTTACGAGGTCTCGTCATCGAAATCGTCACTTGTAAATATAAACGCGCAAGATCGTTACACGAACCGCTTACCATTATAGTAAACTACTATGCAAACACACATAACATATACGCAATAAGGGAACTTTAAATTGGAGATTTTACCCTACCACACCCGTCTGTCTCATTCTGAAAACTATTCAAAATAATTGCTATTTTTCATTCTCATTCAAATATAAATAATAGTAAATAATATATAATTTTTGACTGAACTGAACCCAAGTGCCCGGCCTGTAGCCGGGCACCCCTCGTATTCATGTTCTAACCTAACCTAACCTAAATCTAGTTTTGACACCTTTAGACTTTAGATTCAAGATTTAATGTGAATATATGCATTAATAAAAACTCATTACTATTTTAATACTAGTTATGCTGCTGTTGATGCACTGATGAAAGCCAGATAGCTAGATCAGTGTTTAGTTAGTCGTAGTTGCCGGTGGGCTGAGGTCTAAAGGAATCCAAACTAGTTTTAAAAGGTTTGGATAGGTTAGGTTAGGTTAGAACATGAATAAGACGGGTGCCCGGCCGCAGGCCGGTCACTTAGGTTCAGTTCCGTTTAAAAAAAAAAAAACAAAAAACAAAACGTACCAATACGAAGTACTCTTATTCATATTAGAAGATATTGTAAAATAACAATTAATTTAATTTTTTTTATTTTTTTTTTACTTACACATTAGGCCCGTCGCGCCGCGCCACTACTATATGGGGCGAAGGTGCGAAGTCGACGGCGATGACAAAGTACCGAGTCTAAGGAGACTGATGGCGGCGCCACACAGTGGCGTTATGTCTCTATAAAAGTGGTGGTCTTTTATTATGTTATTTATTAATGGTATTATTTTAATATCATATCAATATTGTACCCCGCACAGGGGGGAGGTACGGGTAGGTAGTGACGAAAAATAACGATACGGGACTCTTACGAGGTCTCGCAATCGGAATGAGTACACTTTAAATATTTTAACGAGATAAAATTTAAGGGCATTGAGGGTCTGGTGCCAGTGGTGGTTGATTAGATCCACACACTATACTTTTTATAATTATGTGGCGTTATGTCTGTATGAAAGTGGTGGTCTTTTATTATGTTATTTATTAATGGTATTTTTTTAATATCATATCAATATTGTACCCCGCACGGGGGGAGGTAGGGGGGTAGGTAGTGACGAAAAATAACGATACGGGACTCTTACGAGGTCTCGTAATCGGAATGAGTTTCTGCGACTACCATTGTTTGTCGCGGGTAACGGGGAATCAGGGTTCGATTCCGGTGAGGGAGCCTGAGAAACTGCTACCACATCCAAGGAAGGCAGCAGGCGCGCAAATTACCCACTCCCTGCACGGGGGGGGAGGTACGGGTAGGTAGTGACGAAAAATAACGATACGGGACTCTTACGAGGTCTCGTCATCGAAATCGTCACTTGTAAATATAAACGCGCAAGATCGTTACACGAACCGCTTACCATTATAGTAAACTACTATGCAAACACACATAACATATACGCAATAAGGGAACTTTAAATTGGAGATTTTACCCTACCACACCCGTCTGTCTCATTCTGAAAACTATTCAAAATAATTGCTATTTTTCATTCTCATTCAAATATAAATAATAGTAAATAATATATAATTTTTGACTGAACTGAACCCAAGTGCCCGGCCTGTAGCCGGGCACCCCTCGTATTCATGTTCTAACCTAACCTAACCTAAATCTAGTTTTGACACCTTTAGACTTTAGATTCAAGATTTAATGTGAATATATGCATTAATAAAAACTCATTACTATTTTAATACTAGTTATGCTGCTGTTGATGCACTGATGAAAGCCAGATAGCTAGATCAGTGTTTATTTAGTCGTAGTTGCCGGTGGGCTGAGGTCTAAAGGAATCCAAACTAGTTTTAAAAGGTTTGGATAGGTTAGGTTAGAACATGAATAAGACGGGTGCCCGGCCGCAGGCCGGTCACTTAGGTTCAGTTCCGTTTAAAAAAAAAAAAACAAAAAACAAAACGTACCAATACGAAGTACTCTTATTCATATTAGAAGATATTGTAAAATAACAATTAATTTAATTTTTTTTTTTTTTTTTCACTTACACATTAGGCCCGTCGCGCCGCGCCACTACTATATGGGGCGAAGGTGCGAAGTCGACGGCGATGACAAAGTACCGAGTCTAAGGAGACTGATGGCGGCGCCACACAGTGGCGTTATGTCTCTATAAAAGTGGTGGTCTTTTATTATGTTATTTATTAATGGTATTATTTTAATATCATATCAATATTGTACCCCGCACAGGGGGGAGGTACGGGTAGGTAGTGACGAAAAATAACGATACGGGACTCTTACGAGGTCTCGCAATCGGAATGAGTACACTTTAAATATTTTAACGAGATAAAATTTAAGGGCATTGAGGGTCTGGTGCCAGTGGTGGTTGATTAGATCCACACACTATACTTTTTATAATTATGTGGCGTTATGTCTGTATGAAAGTGGTGGTCTTTTATTATGTTATTTATTAATGGTATTTTTTTAATATCATATCAATATTGTACCCCGCACGGGGGGAGGTAGGGGGGTAGGTAGTGACGAAAAATAACGATACGGGACTCTTACGAGGTCTCGTAATCGGAATGAGTTTCTGCGACTACCATTGTTTGTCGCGGGTAACGGGGAATCAGGGATCGATTCCGGTGAGGGAGCCTGAGAAACTGCTACCACATCCAAGGAAGGCAGCAGGCGCGCAAATTACCCACTCCCTGCACGGGGGGGGAGGTACGGGTAGGTAGTGACGAAAAATAACGATACGGGACTCTTACGAGGTCTCGTCATCGAATAATCAATACACGAACTGCCCACACACTTATAAATATAGACGTGCAAGATCGTTACACGAACCGCTAACCATTATAGTAAACTACTATGCAAACACACATAACATATACGCAATAAGGGAACTTGAAATTGGAGATTTTACCCTACCACACCCGTCTGTCTCATTCTGAAAACTATTCAAAATAATTGCTATTTTTCATTCTCATTCAAATATAAATAATAGTAAATAATATATAATTTTTGACTGAACTGAACCCAAGTGCCCGGCCTGTAGCCGGGCACCCCTCGTATTCATGTTCTAACCTAACCTAACCTAACCTAAATCTAGTTTTGACACCTTTAGACTTTAGATTCAAGATTTAATGTGAATATATGCATTAATAAAAACTCATTACTATTTTAATACTAGTTATGCTGCTGTTGATGCACTGATGAAAGCCAGATAGCTAGATCAGTGTTTATTTAGTCGTAGTTGCCGGTGGGCTGAGGTCTAAAGGAATCCAAACTAGTTTTAAAAGGTTTGGATAGGTTAGGTTAGGTTAGAACATGAATAAGACGGGTGCCCGGCCGCAGGCCGGTCACTTAGGTTCAGTTCCGTTTAAAAAAAAAAAAACAAAAAACAAAACGTACCAATACGAAGTACTCTTATTCATATTAGAAGATATTGTAAAATAACAATTAATTTAATTTTTTTTTTTTTTTTTCACTTACACATTAGGCCCGTCGCGCCGCGCCACTACTATATGGGGCGAAGGTGCGAAGTCGACGGCGATGACAAAGTACCGAGTCTAAGGAGACTGATGGCGGCGCCACACAGTGGCGTTATGTCTCTATAAAAGTGGTGGTCTTTTATTATGTTATTTATTAATGGTATTATTTTAATATCATATCAATATTGTACCCCGCACAGGGGGGAGGTACGGGTAGGTAGTGACGAAAAATAACGATACGGGACTCTTACGAGGTCTCGCAATCGGAATGAGTACACTTTAAATATTTTAACGAGATAAAATTTAAGGGCATTGAGGGTCTGGTGCCAGTGGTGGTTGATTAGATCCACACACTATACTTTTTATAATTATGTGGCGTTATGTCTGTATGAAAGTGGTGGTCTTTTATTATGTTATTTATTTATGGTATTTTTTTAATATCATATCAATATTGTACCCCGCACGGGGGGAGGTAGGGGGGTAGGTAGTGACGAAAAATAACGATACGGGACTCTTACGAGGTCTCGTAATCGGAATGAGTTTCTGCGACTACCATTGTTTGTCGCGGGTAACGGGGAATCAGGGATCGATTCCGGTGAGGGAGCCTGAGAAACTGCTACCACATCCAAGGAAGGCAGCAGGCGCGCAAATTACCCACTCCCTGCACGGGGGGGGAGGTACGGGTAGGTAGTGACGAAAAATAACGATACGGGACTCTTACGAGGTCTCGTCATCGAAATCGTCACTTGTAAATATAAACGCGCAAGATCGTTACACGAACCGCTTACCATTATAGTAAACTACTATGCAAACACACATAACATATACGCAATAAGGGAACTTTAAATTGGAGATTTTACCCTACCACACCCGTCTGTCTCATTCTGAAAACTATTCAAAATAATTGCTATTTTTCATTCTCATTCAAATATAAATAATAGTAAATAATATATAATTTTTGACTGAACTGAACCCAAGTGCCCGGCCTGTAGCCGGGCACCCCTCGTATTCATGTTCTAACCTAACCTAACCTAAATCTAGTTTTGACACCTTTAGACTTTAGATTCAAGATTTAATGTGAATATATGCATTAATAAAAACTCATTACTATTTTAATACTAGTTATGCTGCTGTTGATGCACTGATGAAAGCCAGATAGCTAGATCAGTGTTTAGTTAGTCGTAGTTGCCGGTGGGCTGAGGTCTAAAGGAATCCAAACTAGTTTTAAAAGGTTTGGATAGGTTAGGTTAGGTTAGAACATGAATAAGACGGGTGCCCGGCCGCAGGCCGGTCACTTAGGTTCAGTTCCGTTTAAAAAAAAAAAAACAAAAAACAAAACGGACCAATACAAAGTATAGTATACAATACATATTAGAAGATATTGTAAAATAACAATTAAGTTAATTTTTTTTTTTTTTTTTCACTTACACATTAGGCCCGTCGCGCCGCGCCACTACTATATGGGGCGAAGGTGCGAAGTCGACGGCGACGACAAAGTACCGAGTCTAAGGAGACTGATGGCGGCGCCACACAGTGGCGTTATGTCTCTATAAAAGTGGTGGTCTTTTATTATGTTATTTATTAATGGTATTATTTTAATATCATATCAATATTGTACCCCGCACAGGGGGGAGGTACGGGTAGGTAGTGACGAAAAATAACGATACGGGACTCTTACGAGGTCTCACAATCGGAATGAGTACACTTTAAATATTTTAACGAGATAAAATTTAAGGGCATTGAGGGTCTGGTGCCAGTGGTGGTTGATTAGATCCACACACTATACTTTTTATAATTATGTGGCGTTATGTCTGTATGAAAGTGGTGGTCTTTTATTATGTTATTTATTAATGGTATTTTTTTAATATCATATCAATATTGTACCCCGCACGGGGGGAGGTAGGGGGGTAGGTAGTGACGAAAAATAACGATACGGGACTCTTACGAGGTCTCGTAATCGGAATGAGTTTCTGCGACTACCATTGTTTGTCGCGGGTAACGGGGAATCAGGGTTCGATTCCGGTGAGGGAGCCTGAGAAACTGCTACCACATCCAAGGAAGGCAGCAGGCGCGCAAATTACCCACTCCCTGCACGGGGGGGGAGGTACGGGTAGGTAGTGACGAAAAATAACGATACGGGACTCTTACGAGGTCTCGTCATCGAAATCGTCACTTGTAAATATAAACGCGCAAGATCGTTACACGAACCGCTTACCATTATAGTAAACTACTATGCAAACACACATAACATATACGCAATAAGGGAACTTTAAATTGGAGATTTTACCCTACCACACCCGTCTGTCTCATTCTGAAAACTATTCAAAATAATTGCTATTTTTCATTCTCATTCAAATATAAATAATAGTAAATAATATATAATTTTTGACTGAACTGAACCCAAGTGCCCGGCCTGTAGCCGGGCACCCCTCGTATTCATGTTCTAACCTAACCTAACCTAAATCTAGTTTTGACACCTTTAGACTTTAGATTCAAGATTTAATGTGAATATATGCATTAATAAAAACTCATTACTATTTTAATACTAGTTATGCTGCTGTTGATGCACTGATGAAAGCCAGATAGCTAGATCAGTGTTTAGTTAGTCGTAGTTGCCGGTGGGCTGAGGTCTAAAGGAATCCAAACTAGTTTTAAAAGGTTTGGATAGGTTAGGTTAGGTTAGAACATGAATAAGACGGGTGCCCGGCCGCAGGCCGGTCACTTAGGTTCAGTTCCGTTTAAAAAAAAAAAAACAAAAAACAAAACGGACCAATACAAAGTATAGTATACAATACATATTAGAAGATATTGTAAAATAACAATTAATTTAATTTTTTTTTTTTTTTTTTCACTTACACATTAGGCCCGTCGCGCCGCGCCACTACTATATGGGGCGAAGGTGCGAAGTCGACGGCGACGACAAAGTACCGAGTCTAAGGAGACTGATGGCGGCGCCACACAGTGGCGTTATGTCTCTATAAAAGTGGTGGTCTTTTATTATGTTATTTATTAATGGTATTATTTTAATATCATATCAATATTGTACCCCGCACAGGGGGGAGGTACGGGTAGGTAGTGACGAAAAATAACGATACGGGACTCTTACGAGGTCTCGCAATCGGAATGAGTACACTTTAAATATTTTAACGAGACAAAATTTAAGGGCATTGAGGGTCTGGTGCCAGTGGTGGTTGATTAGATCCACACACTATACTTTTTATAATTATGTGGCGTTATGTCTGTATGAAAGTGGTGGTCTTTTATTATGTTATTTATTAATGGTATTTTTTTAATATCATATCAATATTGTACCCCGCACGGGGGGAAGTAGGGGGGTAGGTAGTGACGAAAAATAACGATACGGGACTCTTACGAGGTCTCGTAATCGGAATGAGTTTCTGCGACTACCATTGTTTGTCGTGGGTAACGGGGAATCAGGGTTCGATTCCGGTGAGGGAGCCTGAGAAACTGCTGCCACATCCAAGGAAGGCAGCAGGCGCGCAAATTACCCACTCCCTGCACGGGGGGGGAGGTACGGGTAGGTAGTGACGAAAAATAACGATACGGGACTCTTACGAGGTCTCGCAATCGGAATGAGTACACTTTAAATATTTTAACGAGGTAAAATTTAAGGGCATTGAGGGTCTGGTGCCAGTGGTGGTTGATTAGATCCACACACTATACTTTTTATAATTATGTGGCGTTATGTCTGTATGAAAGTGGTGGTCTTTTATTATGTTATTTATTAATGGTATTTTTTTAATATCATATCAATATGGTACCCCGCACGGGGGGAGGTAGGGGGGTAGGTAGTGACGAAAAATAACGATACGGGACTCTTACGAGGTCTCGTAATCGGAATGAGTATCTGCGACTACCATTGTTTGTCGCGGGTAACGGGGAATCAGGGTTCGATTCCGGTGAGGGAGCCTGAGAAACTGCTACCACATCCAAGGAAGGCAGCAGGCGCGCAAATTACCCACTCCCTGCACGGGGGGGGAGGTACGGGTAGGTAGTGACGAAAAATAACGATACGGGACTCTTACGAGGTCTCGTCATCGAAATCGTCACTTGTAAATATAAACGCGCAAGATCGTTACACGAACCGCTTACCATTATAGTAAACTACTATGCAAACACACATAACATATACGCAATAAGGGAACTTTAAATTGGAGATTTTACCCTACCACACCTGTCTGTCTCATTCTGAAAACTATTCAAAATAATTGCTATTTTTCATTCTCATTCAAATATAAATAATAGTAAATAATATATAATTTTTGACTGAACTGAACCCAAGTGCCCGGCCTGTAGCCGGGCACCCCTCGTATTCATGTTCTAACCTAACCTAACCTAAATCTAGTTTTGACACCTTTAGACTTTAGATTCAAGATTTAATGTGAATATATGCATTAATAAAACTCATTACTATTTTAATACTAGTTATGCTGCTGTTGATGCACTGATGAAAGCCAGATAGCTAGATCAGTGTTTAGTTAGTCGTAGTTGCCGGTGGGCTGAGGTCTAAAGGAATCCAAACTAGTTTTAAAAGGTTTGGATAGGTTAGGTTAGGTTAGAACATGAATAAGACGGGTGCCCGGCCGCAGGCCGGTCACTTAGGTTCAGTTCCGTTTAAAAAAAAAAAAAACAAAAAACAAAACGGACCAATACAAAGTATTCTTATTCATATTAGAAGATATTGTAAAATAACATTTAATTTAATTTTTTTTTTTTTTTTCACTTACACATTAGGCCCGTCGCGCCGCGCCACTACTGTATGGGGCGAAGGTGCGAAGTCGACGGCGACGACAAAGTACCGAGTCTAAGGAGACTGATGGCGGCGCCACACAGTGGCGTTATGTCTCTATAAAAGTGGTGATCTTTTATTATGTTATTTATTAATGGTATTATTTTAATATCATATCAATATTGTACCCCGCACAGGGGGGAGGTACGGGTAGGTAGTGACGAAAAATAACGATACGGGACTCTTACGAGGTCTCGCAATCGGAATGAGTACACTTTAAATATTTTAACGAGGTAAAATTTAAGGGCATTGAGGGTCTGGTGCCAGTGGTGGTTGATTAGATCCACACACTATACTTTTTATAATTATGTGGCGTTATGTCTGTATGAAAGTGGTGGTCTTTTATTATGTTATTTATTAATGGTATTTTTTTAATATCATATCAATATTGTACCCCGCACGGGGGGAGGTAGGGGGGTAGGTAGTGACGAAAAATAACGATACGGGACTCTTACGAGGTCTCGTAATCGGAATGAGTTTCTGCGACTAACATTGTTTGTCGCGGGTAACGGGGAATCAGGGTTCGATTCCGGTGAGGGAGCCTGAGAAACTGCTACCACATCCAAGGAAGGCAGCAGGCGCGCAAATTACCCACTCCCTGCACGGGGGGGTAGGTACGGGTAGGTAGTGACGAAAAATAACGATACGGGACTCTTACGAGGTCTCGCAATCGGAATGAGTACACTTTAAATATTTTAACGAGGTAAAATTTAAGGGCATTGAGGTTCTGGTGCCAGTGGTGGTTGATTAGATCCACACACTATACTTTTTATAATTATGTGGCGTTATGTCTCTATAAAAGTGGTGGTCTTTTATTATGTTATTTATTAATGGTATTTTTTTAATATCATATCAATATTGTACCCCGCACGGGGGGAGGTAGGGGGTAGGTAGTAACGAAAAATAACGATACGGGACTCTTGCGAGGTCTCGTAATCGGAATGAGTTTCTGCGACTACCATTGTTTGTCGCGGGTAACGGGGAATCAGGGTTCGATTCCGGTGAGGGAGCCTGAGAAACTGCTGCCACATCCAAGGAAGGCAGCAGGCGCGCAAATTACCCACTCCCTGCACGGGGGGGGGAGGTACGGGTAGGTAGTGACGAAAAATAACGATACGGGACTCTTACGAGGTCTCGCAATCGGAATGAGTACACTTTAAATATTTTAACGAGGTAAAATTTAAGGGCATTGAGGTTCTGGTGCCAGTGGTGGTTGATTAGATCCACACACTATACTTTTTATAATTATGTGGCGTTATGTCTCTATAAAAGTGGTGGTCTTTTATTATGTTATTTATTAATGGTATTTTTTTAATATCATATCAATATTGTACCCCGCACGGGGGGAGGTAGGGAGGTAGGTAGTGACGAAAAATAACGATACGGGACTCTTGCGAGGTCTCGTAATCGGAATGAGTTTCTGCGACTACCATTGTTTGTCGCGGGTAACGGGGAATCAGGGTTCGATTCCGGTGAGGGAGCCTGAGAAACTGCTACCACATCCAATGAAGGCAGCAGGCGCGCAAATTACCCACTCCCTGCACGGGGGGGGAGGTACGGGTAGGTAGTGACGAAAAATAACGATACGGGACTCTTACGAGGTCTCGTCATCGAATAATCAATACACGAACTGCCCACACACTTGTAAATATAGACGCGCAAGATCGTTACACGAACCGCTTACCATTATAATAAACTACTATGCAAACACACATAACATATACGCAATAAGGGAACTTTAAATTGGAGCTTTTACCCTACCACACCCGTCTGTCTCATTCTGAAAACTATTCAAAATAATTGCTATTTTTCATTCTCATTCAAATATAAATAATAGTAAATAATATATAATTTTTGACTGAACTGAACCCAAGTGCCCGGCCTGTAGCCGGGCACCCCTCGTATTCATGTTCTAACCTAACCTAACCTAAATCTAGTTTTGACACCTTTAGACTTTAGATTCAAGATTTAATGTGAATATATGCATTAATAAAAACTCATTACTATTTTAATACTAGTTATGCTGCTGTTGATGCACTGATGAAAGCCAGATAGCTAGATCAGTGTTTAGCCCGTCGCGCCGCGCCACTACTATATGGGGCGAAGGTGCGAAGTCGACGGCGACGACAAAGTACCGAGTCTAAGAAGACTGATGGCGGCGCCACACAGTGGCGTTATGTCTCTATAAAAGTGGTGGTCTTTTATTATGTTATTTATTAATGGTATTATTTTAATATCATATCAATATTGTACCCCGCACAGGGGGGAGGTACGGGTAGGTAGTGACGATAAATAACGATACGGGACTCTTACGAGGTCTCGCAATCGGAATGAGTACACTTTAAATATTTTAACGAGGTAAAATTTAAGGGCATTGAGGGTCTGGTGCCAGTGGTGGTTGATTAGATCCACACACTATACTTTTTATAATCATGTGGCGTTATGTCTGTATACAAGTGGTGGTCTTTTATTATGTTATTTATTAATGGTATTTTTTTAATATCATATCAATATTGTACCCCGCACGGGGGGAGGTAGGGGGGTAGGTAGTGACGAAAAATAACGATACGGGACTCTTACGAGGTCTCGTAATCGGAATGAGTTTCTGCGACTACCATTGTTTGTCGCGGGTAACGGGGAATCAGGGTTCGATTCCGGTGAGGGAGCCTGAGAAACTGCTACCACATCCAAGGAAGGCAGCAGGCGCGCAAATTACCCACTCCCTGCACGGGGGGGGAGGTACGGGTAGGTAGTGACGAAAAATAACGATACGGGACTCTTACGAGGTCTCGTCATCGAATAATCAATACACGAACTGCCAACACACTTGTAAATATAGACGTGCAAGATCGTTACACGAACCGCTTACCATTATAGTAAACTACTATGCAAACACACATAACATATACGCAATAAGGGAACTTTAAATTGGAGATTTTACCCTACCACACCCGTCTGTCTCATTCTGAAAACTATTCGAAATAATTGCTATTTTTCATTCTCATTCAAATATAAATAATAGTAAATAATATATAATTTTTGACTGAACTGAACCCAAGTGCCCGGCCTGTAGCCGGGCAACCCTCGTATTCATGTTCTAACCTAACCTAACCTAACCTAAATCTAGTTTTGACACCTTTAGACTTTAGATTCAAGATTTAATGTGAATATATGCATTAATAAAAACTCATTACTATTTTAATACTAGTTATGCTGCTGTTGATGCACTGATGAAAGCCAGATAGCTAGATCAGTGTTTAGTTAGTCGTAGTTGCCGGTGGGCTGAGGTCTAAAGGAATCCAAACTAGTTTTAAAAGGTTTGGATAGGTTAGGTTAGGTTAGAACATGAATAAGACGGGTGCCCGGCCGCAGGCCGGTCGCTTCGGTTCAGTTCCGTTTAAAAAAAAAAAACAAAAAACAAAACGTACCAATACAAAGTACTCTTATTCATATTAGAAGATATTGTAAAATAACAATTCATTTAATTTTTTTTTTTTTTTTTTTCAATTACACATTAGGCCCGTCGCGCCGCGCCACTACTATATGGGGCGAAGGTGCGAAGTCGACGGCGACGACAAAGTACCGAGTCTAAGGAGACTGATGGCGGCGCCACACAGTGGCGTTATGTCTCTATAAAAGTGGTGGTCTTTTATTATGTTATTTATTAATGATATTATTTTAATATCATATCAATATTGTACCCCGCACAGGGGGGAGGTACGGGTAGGTAGTGACGAAAAATAACGATACGGGACTCTTACGAGGTCTCGCAATCGGAATGAGTACACTTTAAATATTTTAACGAGGTAAAATTTAAGGGCATTGAGGGTCTGGTGCCAGTGGTGGTTGATTAGATCCACACACTATACTTTTTATAATTATGTGGCTACCATTGTTTGTCGCGGGTAACGGGGAATCAGGGTTCGATTCCGGTGAGGGAGGTTGAGAAACTGCTACCACATCCAAGGAAGGCAGCAGGCGCGCAAATTACCCACTCCCTGCACGGGGGGGGGAGGTACGGGTAGGTAGTGACGAAAAATAACGATACGGGACTCTTACGAGGTCTCGTTATCGAATAATCAATACACGAACTGCCCACACACTTGTAAACAGACGTGCAAGATCGTTACACGAACCGCTTACCATTATAGTAAACTACTATGCAAACACACATAACATATACGCAATAAGGGAACTTTAAATTGGAGATTTTACCCTACCACACCCGTCTGTCTCATTCTGAAAACTATTCAAAATAATTGCTATTTTTCATTCTCATTCAAATATAAATAATAGTAAATAATATATAATTTTTGACTGAACTGAACCCAAGTGCCCGGCCTGTAGCCGGGCACCCCTCGTATTCATGTTCTAACCTAACCTAACCTAAATCTAGTTTTGACACCTTTAGACTTTAGATTCAAGATTTAATGTGAATATATGCATTAATAAAAACTCATTACTATTTTAATACTAGTTATGCTGCTGTTGATGCACTGATGAAAGCCAGATAGCTAGATCAGTGTTTAGTTAGTCGTAGTTGCCGGTGGGCTGAGGTCTAAAGGAATCCAAACTAGTTTTAAAAGGTTTGGATAGGTTAGGTTAGGTTAGAACATGAATAAGACGGGTGCCCGGCCGCAGGCCGGTCACTTAGGTTCAGTTCCGTTTAAAAAAAAAAAAACAAAAAACAAAACGGACCAATACAAAGTATTCTTATTCATATTAGAAGATATTGTAAAATAACAATTCATTTAATTTTTTTTTTTTTTTTTTTCACTTACACATTAGGCCCGTCGCGCCGCGCCACTACTATATGGGGCGAAGGTGCGAAGTCGACGGCGACGACAAAGTACCGAGTCTAAGGAGACTGATGGCGGCGCCACACAGTGGCGTTATGTCTCTATAAAAGTGGTGGTCTTTTATTATGTTATTTATTAATGGTATTATTTTAATATCATATCAATATTGTACCCCGCACAGGGGGGAGGTACGGGTAGGTAGTGACGAAAAATAACGATACGGGACTCTTACGAGGTCTCGCAATCGGAATGAGTACACTTTAAATATTTTAACGAGGTAAAATTTAAGGGCATTGAGGGTCTGGTGCCAGTGGTGGTTGATTAGATCCACACACTATACTTTTTATAATTATGTGGCGTTATGTCTGTATAAAAGTGGTGGTCTTTTATTATGTTATTTATTAATGGTATTTTTTTAATATCATATCAATATTGTACCCCGCACGGGGGGAGGTAGGGGGGTAGGTAGTGACGAAAAATAACGATACGGGACTCTTACGAGGTCTCGTAATCGGAATGAGTTTCTGCGACTACCATTGTTTGTCGCGGGTAACGGGGAATCAGGGTTCGATTCCGGTGAGGGAGCCTGAGAAACTGCTACCACATCCAAGGAAGGCAGCAGGCGCGCAAATTACCCACTCCCTGCACGGGGGGGGAGGTACGGGTAGGTAGTGACGAAAAATAACGATACGGGACTCTTACGAGGTCTCGTCATCGAATAATCAATACACGAACTGCCCACACACTTATAAATATAGACGTGCAAGATCGTTACACGAACCGCTAACCATTATAGTAAACTACTATGCAAACACACATAACATATACGCAATAAGGGAACTTGAAATTGGAGATTTTACCCTACCACACCCGTCTGTCTCATTCTGAAAACTATTCAAAATAATTGCTATTTTTCATTCTCATTCAAATATAAATAATAGTAAATAATATATAATTTTTGACTGAACTGAACCCAAGTGCCCGGCCTGTAGCCGGGCACCCCTCGTATTCATGTTCTAACCTAACCTAACCTAACCTAAATCTAGTTTTGACACCTTTAGACTTTAGATTCAAGATTTAATGTGAATATATGCATTAATAAAAACTCATTACTATTTTAATACTAGTTATGCTGCTGTTGATGCACTGATGAAAGCCAGATAGCTAGATCAGTGTTTAGTTAGTCGTAGTTGCCGGTGGGCTGAGGTCTAAAGGAATCCAAACTAGTTTGAAAGGTTTGGATAGGTTAGGTTAGGTTAGAACATGAATAAGACGGGTGCTCGGCCGCAGGCCGGTCACTTAGGTTCAGTTCCGTTTAAAAAAAAAAAAAACAAAAAACAAAACGGACCAATACAAAGTATTCTTATTCATATTAGAAGATATTGTAAAATAACAATTAATTTAATTTTTTTTTTTTTTTTTTTCACTTACACATTAGGCCCGTCGCGCCGCGCCACTACTATATGGGGCGAAGGTGCGAAGTCGACGGCGACGACAAAGTACCGAGTCTAAGGAGACTGATGGCGGCGCCACACAGTGGCGTTATGTCTCTATAAAAGTGGTGGTCTTTTATTATGTTATTTATTAATGGTATTTTTTTAATATCATATCAATATTGTACCCCGCACGGGGGGAGGTAGGGGGGGGGTAGGTAGTGACGAAAAATAACGATACGGGACTCTTACGAGGTCTCGTAATCGGAATGAGTTTCTGCGACTACCATTGTTTGTCGCGGGTAACGGGGAATCAGGGTTCGATTCCGGTGAGGGAGCCTGAGAAACTGCTACCACATCCAAGGAAGGCAGCAGGCGCGCAAATTACCCACTCCCTGCACGGGGGGGGAGGTACGGGTAGGTAGTGACGAAAAATAACGATACGGGACTCTTACGAGGTCTCGTCATCGAATAATCAATACACGAACTGCCCACACACTTGTAAATATAGACGCGCAAGATCGTTACACGAACCGCTTACCATTATAGTAAACTACTATGCAAACACACATAACATATACGCAATAAGGGAACTTTAAATTGGAGATTTTACCCTACCACACCCGTCTGTCTCATTCTGAAAACTATTCAAAATAATTGCTATTTTTCATTCTCATTCAAATATAAATAATAGTAAATAATATATAATTTTTGACTGAACTGAACCCAAGTGCCCGGCCTGTAGCCGGGCACCCCTCGTATTCATGTTCTAACCTAACCTAACCTAACCTAAATCTAGTTTTGACACCTTTAGACTTTAGATTCAAGATTTAATGTGAATATATGCATTAATAAAAACTCATTACTATTTTAATACTAGTTATGCTGCTGTTGATGCACTGATGAAAGCCAGATAGCTAGATCAGTGTTTAGTTAGTCGTAGTTGCCGGTGGGCTGAGGTCTAAAGGAATCCAAACTAGTTTTAAAAGGTTTGGATAGGTTAGGTTAGGTTAGAACGAATAAGACGGGTGCCCGGCCGCAGGCCGGTCACTTAGGTTCAGTTCCGTTTAAAAAAAAAAAAAACAAAAAACAAAACGGACCAATACAAAGTATTCTTATTCATATTAGAAGATATTGTAAAATAACAATTAATTTAATTTTTTTTTTTTTTTTTTTCACTTACACATTAGGCCCGTCGCGCCGCGCCACTACTATATGGGGCGAAGGTGCGAAGTCGACGGCGACGACAAAGTACCGAGTCTAAGGAGACTGATGGCGGCGCCACACAGTGGCGTTATGTCTCTATAAAAGTGGTGGTCTTTTATTATGTTATTTATTAATGGTATTTTTTTAATATCATATCAATATTGTACCCCGCACGGGGGGAGGTAGGGGGGGGTAGGTAGTGACGAAAAATAACGATACGGGACTCTTACGAGGTCTCGTAATCGGAATGAGTTTCTGCGACTACCATTGTTTGTCGCGGGTAACGGGGAATCAGGGTTCGATTCCGGTGAGGGAGCCTGAGAAACTGCTACCACATCCAAGGAAGGCAGCAGGCGCGCAAATTACCCACTCCCTGCACGGGGGGGGAGGTACGGGTAGGTAGTGACGAAAAATAACGATACGGGACTCTTACGAGGTCTCGTCATCGAATAATCAATACACGAACTGCCCACACACTTGTAAATATAGACGCGCAAGATCGTTACACGAACCGCTTACCATTATAGTAAACTACTATGCAAACACACATAACATATACGCAATAAGGGAACTTTAAATTGGAGATTTTACCCTACCACACCCGTCTGTCTCATTCTGAAAACTATTCAAAATAATTGCTATTTTTCATTCTCATTCAAATATAAATAATAGTAAATAATATATAATTTTTGACTGAACTGAACCCAAGTGCCCGGCCTGTAGCCGGGCACCCCTCGTATTCATGTTCTAACCTAACCTAACCTAACCTAAATCTAGTTTTGACACCTTTAGACTTTAGATTCAAGATTTAATGTGAATATATGCATTAATAAAAACTCATTACTATTTTAATACTAGTTATGCTGCTGTTGATGCACTGATGAAAGCCAGATAGCTAGATCAGTGTTTAGTTAGTCGTAGTTGCCGGTGGGCTGAGGTCTAAAGGAATCCAAACTAGTTTTAAAAGGTTTGGATAGGTTAGGTTAGGTTAGAACGAATAAGACGGGTGCCCGGCCGCAGGCCGGTCGCTTAGGTTCAGTTCCGTTTAAAAAAAAAAAAAACAAAAAACAAAACGGACCAATACAAAGTATTCTTATTCATATTAGAAGATATTGTAAAATAACAATTAATTTAATTTTTTTTTTTTTTTTTTTCACTTACACATTAGGCCCGTCGCGCCGCGCCACTACTATATGGGGCGAAGGTGCGAAGTCGACGGCGACGACAAAGTACCGAGTCTAAGGAGACTGATGGCGGCGCCACACAGTGGCGTTATGTCTCTATAAAAGTGGTGGTCTTTTATTATGTTATTTATTAATGGTATTTTTTTAATATCATATCAATATTGTACCCCGCACGGGGGGAGGTAGGGGGGGGTAGGTAGTGACGAAAAATAACGATACGGGACTCTTACGAGGTCTCGTAATCGGAATGAGTTTCTGCGACTACCATTGTTTGTCGCGGGTAACGGGGAATCAGGGTTCGATTCCGGTGAGGGAGCCTGAGAAACTGCTACCACATCCAAGGAAGGCAGCAGGCGCGCAAATTACCCACTCCCTGCACGGGGGGGGAGGTACGGGTAGGTAGTGACGAAAAATAACGATACGGGACTCTTACGAGGTCTCGTCATCGAATAATCAATACACGAACTGCCCACACACTTGTAAATATAGACGCGCAAGATCGTTACACGAACCGCTTACCATTATAGTAAACTACTATGCAAACACACATAACATATACGCAATAAGGGAACTTTAAATTGGAGATTTTACCCTACCACACCCGTCTGTCTCATTCTGAAAACTATTCAAAATAATTGCTATTTTTCATTCTCATTCAAATATAAATAATAGTAAATAATATATAATTTTTGACTGAACTGAACCCAAGTGCCCGGCCTGTAGCCGGGCACCCCTCGTATTCATGTTCTAACCTAACCTAACCTAACCTAAATCTAGTTTTGACACCTTTAGACTTTAGATTCAAGATTTAATGTGAATATATGCATTAATAAAAACTCATTACTATTTTAATACTAGTTATGCTGCTGTTGATGCACTGATGAAAGCCAGATAGCTAGATCAGTGTTTAGTTAGTCGTAGTTGCCGGTGGGCTGAGGTCTAAAGGAATCCAAACTAGTTTTAAAAGGTTTGGATAGGTTAGGTTAGGTTAGAACGAATAAGACGGGTGCCCGGCCGCAGGCCGGTCGCTTAGGTTCAGTTCCGTTTAAAAAAAAAAAAAACAAAAAACAAAACGGACCAATACAAAGTATTCTTATTCATATTAGAAGATATTGTAAAATAACAATTAATTTAATTTTTTTTTTTTTTTTTTTCACTTACACATTAGGCCCGTCGCGCCGCGCCACTACTATATGGGGCGAAGGTGCGAAGTCGACGGCGACGACAAAGTACCGAGTCTAAGGAGACTGATGGCGGCGCCACACAGTGGCGTTATGTCTCTATAAAAGTGGTGGTCTTTTATTATGTTATTTATTAATGGTATTTTTTTAATATCGGAATGAGTTTCTGCGACTACCATTGTTTGTCGCGGGTAACGGGGAATCAGGGTTCGATTCCGGTGAGGGAGCCTGAGAAACTGCTACCACATCCAATGAAGGCAGCAGGCGCGCAAATTACCCACTCCCTGCACGGGGGGGGAGGTACGGGTAGGTAGTGACGAAAAATAACGATACGGGACTCTTACGAGGTCTCGTCATCGAATAATCAATACACGAACTGCCCACACACTTGTAAATATAGACGCGCAAGATCGTTACACGAACCGCTTACCATTATAATAAACTACTATGCAAACACACATAACATATACGCAATAAGGGAACTTTAAATTGGAGCTTTTACCCTACCACACCCGTCTGTCTCATTCTGAAAACTATTCAAAATAATTGCTATTTTTCATTCTCATTCAAATATAAATAATAGTAAATAATATATAATTTTTGACTGAACTGAACCCAAGTGCCCGGCCTGTAGCCGGGCACCCCTCGTATTCATGTTCTAACCTAACCTAACCTAAATCTAGTTTTGACACCTTTAGACTTTAGATTCAAGATTTAATGTGAATATATGCATTAATAAAAACTCATTACTATTTTAATACTAGTTATGCTGCTGTTGATGCACTGATGAAAGCCAGATAGCTAGATCAGTGTTTAGCCCGTCGCGCCGCGCCACTACTATATGGGGCGAAGGTGCGAAGTCGACGGCGACGACAAAGTACCGAGTCTAAGAAGACTGATGGCGGCGCCACACAGTGGCGTTATGTCTCTATAAAAGTGGTGGTCTTTTATTATGTTATTTATTAATGGTATTATTTTAATATCATATCAATATTGTACCCCGCACAGGGGGGAGGTACGGGTAGGTAGTGACGATAAATAACGATACGGGACTCTTACGAGGTCTCGCAATCGGAATGAGTACACTTTAAATATTTTAACGAGGTAAAATTTAAGGGCATTGAGGGTCTGGTGCCAGTGGTGGTTGATTAGATCCACACACTATACTTTTTATAATCATGTGGCGTTATGTCTGTATACAAGTGGTGGTCTTTTATTATGTTATTTATTAATGGTATTTTTTTAATATCATATCAATATTGTACCCCGCACGGGGGGAGGTAGGGGGGTAGGTAGTGACGAAAAATAACGATACGGGACTCTTACGAGGTCTCGTAATCGGAATGAGTTTCTGCGACTACCATTGTTTGTCGCGGGTAACGGGGAATCAGGGTTCGATTCCGGTGAGGGAGCCTGAGAAACTGCTACCACATCCAAGGAAGGCAGCAGGCGCGCAAATTACCCACTCCCTGCACGGGGGGGGAGGTACGGGTAGGTAGTGACGAAAAATAACGATACGGGACTCTTACGAGGTCTCGTCATCGAATAATCAATACACGAACTGCCAACACACTTGTAAATATAGACGTGCAAGATCGTTACACGAACCGCTTACCATTATAGTAAACTACTATGCAAACACACATAACATATACGCAATAAGGGAACTTTAAATTGGAGATTTTACCCTACCACACCCGTCTGTCTCATTCTGAAAACTATTCGAAATAATTGCTATTTTTCATTCTCATTCAAATATAAATAATAGTAAATAATATATAATTTTTGACTGAACTGAACCCAAGTGCCCGGCCTGTAGCCGGGCAACCCTCGTATTCATGTTCTAACCTAACCTAACCTAACCTAAATCTAGTTTTGACACCTTTAGACTTTAGATTCAAGATTTAATGTGAATATATGCATTAATAAAAACTCATTACTATTTTAATACTAGTTATGCTGCTGTTGATGCACTGATGAAAGCCAGATAGCTAGATCAGTGTTTAGTTAGTCGTAGTTGCCGGTGGGCTGAGGTCTAAAGGAATCCAAACTAGTTTTAAAAGGTTTGGATAGGTTAGGTTAGGTTAGAACATGAATAAGACGGGTGCCCGGCCGCAGGCCGGTCGCTTCGGTTCAGTTCCGTTTAAAAAAAAAAAACAAAAAACAAAACGTACCAATACAAAGTACTCTTATTCATATTAGAAGATATTGTAAAATAACAATTCATTTAATTTTTTTTTTTTTTTTTTTCAATTACACATTAGGCCCGTCGCGCCGCGCCACTACTATATGGGGCGAAGGTGCGAAGTCGACGGCGACGACAAAGTACCGAGTCTAAGGAGACTGATGGCGGCGCCACACAGTGGCGTTATGTCTCTATAAAAGTGGTGGTCTTTTATTATGTTATTTATTAATGATATTATTTTAATATCATATCAATATTGTACCCCGCACAGGGGGGAGGTACGGGTAGGTAGTGACGAAAAATAACGATACGGGACTCTTACGAGGTCTCGCAATCGGAATGAGTACACTTTAAATATTTTAACGAGGTAAAATTTAAGGGCATTGAGGGTCTGGTGCCAGTGGTGGTTGATTAGATCCACACACTATACTTTTTATAATTATGTGGCTACCATTGTTTGTCGCGGGTAACGGGGAATCAGGGTTCGATTCCGGTGAGGGAGGTTGAGAAACTGCTACCACATCCAAGGAAGGCAGCAGGCGCGCAAATTACCCACTCCCTGCACGGGGGGGGGAGGTACGGGTAGGTAGTGACGAAAAATAACGATACGGGACTCTTACGAGGTCTCGTTATCGAATAATCAATACACGAACTGCCCACACACTTGTAAACAGACGTGCAAGATCGTTACACGAACCGCTTACCATTATAGTAAACTACTATGCAAACACACATAACATATACGCAATAAGGGAACTTTAAATTGGAGATTTTACCCTACCACACCCGTCTGTCTCATTCTGAAAACTATTCAAAATAATTGCTATTTTTCATTCTCATTCAAATATAAATAATAGTAAATAATATATAATTTTTGACTGAACTGAACCCAAGTGCCCGGCCTGTAGCCGGGCACCCCTCGTATTCATGTTCTAACCTAACCTAACCTAAATCTAGTTTTGACACCTTTAGACTTTAGATTCAAGATTTAATGTGAATATATGCATTAATAAAAACTCATTACTATTTTAATACTAGTTATGCTGCTGTTGATGCACTGATGAAAGCCAGATAGCTAGATCAGTGTTTAGTTAGTCGTAGTTGCCGGTGGGCTGAGGTCTAAAGGAATCCAAACTAGTTTTAAAAGGTTTGGATAGGTTAGGTTAGGTTAGAACATGAATAAGACGGGTGCCCGGCCGCAGGCCGGTCACTTAGGTTCAGTTCCGTTTAAAAAAAAAAAAACAAAAAACAAAACGGACCAATACAAAGTATTCTTATTCATATTAGAAGATATTGTAAAATAACAATTCATTTAATTTTTTTTTTTTTTTTTTTCACTTACACATTAGGCCCGTCGCGCCGCGCCACTACTATATGGGGCGAAGGTGCGAAGTCGACGGCGACGACAAAGTACCGAGTCTAAGGAGACTGATGGCGGCGCCACACAGTGGCGTTATGTCTCTATAAAAGTGGTGGTCTTTTATTATGTTATTTATTAATGGTATTATTTTAATATCATATCAATATTGTACCCCGCACAGGGGGGAGGTACGGGTAGGTAGTGACGAAAAATAACGATACGGGACTCTTACGAGGTCTCGCAATCGGAATGAGTACACTTTAAATATTTTAACGAGGTAAAATTTAAGGGCATTGAGGGTCTGGTGCCAGTGGTGGTTGATTAGATCCACACACTATACTTTTTATAATTATGTGGCGTTATGTCTGTATAAAAGTGGTGGTCTTTTATTATGTTATTTATTAATGGTATTTTTTTAATATCATATCAATATTGTACCCCGCACGGGGGGAGGTAGGGGGGTAGGTAGTGACGAAAAATAACGATACGGGACTCTTACGAGGTCTCGTAATCGGAATGAGTTTCTGCGACTACCATTGTTTGTCGCGGGTAACGGGGAATCAGGGTTCGATTCCGGTGAGGGAGCCTGAGAAACTGCTACCACATCCAAGGAAGGCAGCAGGCGCGCAAATTACCCACTCCCTGCACGGGGGGGGAGGTACGGGTAGGTAGTGACGAAAAATAACGATACGGGACTCTTACGAGGTCTCGTCATCGAATAATCAATACACGAACTGCCCACACACTTATAAATATAGACGTGCAAGATCGTTACACGAACCGCTAACCATTATAGTAAACTACTATGCAAACACACATAACATATACGCAATAAGGGAACTTGAAATTGGAGATTTTACCCTACCACACCCGTCTGTCTCATTCTGAAAACTATTCAAAATAATTGCTATTTTTCATTCTCATTCAAATATAAATAATAGTAAATAATATATAATTTTTGACTGAACTGAACCCAAGTGCCCGGCCTGTAGCCGGGCACCCCTCGTATTCATGTTCTAACCTAACCTAACCTAACCTAAATCTAGTTTTGACACCTTTAGACTTTAGATTCAAGATTTAATGTGAATATATGCATTAATAAAAACTCATTACTATTTTAATACTAGTTATGCTGCTGTTGATGCACTGATGAAAGCCAGATAGCTAGATCAGTGTTTAGTTAGTCGTAGTTGCCGGTGGGCTGAGGTCTAAAGGAATCCAAACTAGTTTGAAAGGTTTGGATAGGTTAGGTTAGGTTAGAACATGAATAAGACGGGTGCTCGGCCGCAGGCCGGTCACTTAGGTTCAGTTCCGTTTAAAAAAAAAAAAAACAAAAAACAAAACGGACCAATACAAAGTATTCTTATTCATATTAGAAGATATTGTAAAATAACAATTAATTTAATTTTTTTTTTTTTTTTTTTCACTTACACATTAGGCCCGTCGCGCCGCGCCACTACTATATGGGGCGAAGGTGCGAAGTCGACGGCGACGACAAAGTACCGAGTCTAAGGAGACTGATGGCGGCGCCACACAGTGGCGTTATGTCTCTATAAAAGTGGTGGTCTTTTATTATGTTATTTATTAATGGTATTTTTTTAATATCATATCAATATTGTACCCCGCACGGGGGGAGGTAGGGGGGGGGTAGGTAGTGACGAAAAATAACGATACGGGACTCTTACGAGGTCTCGTAATCGGAATGAGTTTCTGCGACTACCATTGTTTGTCGCGGGTAACGGGGAATCAGGGTTCGATTCCGGTGAGGGAGCCTGAGAAACTGCTACCACATCCAAGGAAGGCAGCAGGCGCGCAAATTACCCACTCCCTGCACGGGGGGGGAGGTACGGGTAGGTAGTGACGAAAAATAACGATACGGGACTCTTACGAGGTCTCGTCATCGAATAATCAATACACGAACTGCCCACACACTTGTAAATATAGACGCGCAAGATCGTTACACGAACCGCTTACCATTATAGTAAACTACTATGCAAACACACATAACATATACGCAATAAGGGAACTTTAAATTGGAGATTTTACCCTACCACACCCGTCTGTCTCATTCTGAAAACTATTCAAAATAATTGCTATTTTTCATTCTCATTCAAATATAAATAATAGTAAATAATATATAATTTTTGACTGAACTGAACCCAAGTGCCCGGCCTGTAGCCGGGCACCCCTCGTATTCATGTTCTAACCTAACCTAACCTAACCTAAATCTAGTTTTGACACCTTTAGACTTTAGATTCAAGATTTAATGTGAATATATGCATTAATAAAAACTCATTACTATTTTAATACTAGTTATGCTGCTGTTGATGCACTGATGAAAGCCAGATAGCTAGATCAGTGTTTAGTTAGTCGTAGTTGCCGGTGGGCTGAGGTCTAAAGGAATCCAAACTAGTTTTAAAAGGTTTGGATAGGTTAGGTTAGGTTAGAACGAATAAGACGGGTGCCCGGCCGCAGGCCGGTCACTTAGGTTCAGTTCCGTTTAAAAAAAAAAAAAACAAAAAACAAAACGGACCAATACAAAGTATTCTTATTCATATTAGAAGATATTGTAAAATAACAATTAATTTAATTTTTTTTTTTTTTTTTTTCACTTACACATTAGGCCCGTCGCGCCGCGCCACTACTATATGGGGCGAAGGTGCGAAGTCGACGGCGACGACAAAGTACCGAGTCTAAGGAGACTGATGGCGGCGCCACACAGTGGCGTTATGTCTCTATAAAAGTGGTGGTCTTTTATTATGTTATTTATTAATGGTATTTTTTTAATATCATATCAATATTGTACCCCGCACGGGGGGAGGTAGGGGGGGGTAGGTAGTGACGAAAAATAACGATACGGGACTCTTACGAGGTCTCGTAATCGGAATGAGTTTCTGCGACTACCATTGTTTGTCGCGGGTAACGGGGAATCAGGGTTCGATTCCGGTGAGGGAGCCTGAGAAACTGCTACCACATCCAAGGAAGGCAGCAGGCGCGCAAATTACCCACTCCCTGCACGGGGGGGGAGGTACGGGTAGGTAGTGACGAAAAATAACGATACGGGACTCTTACGAGGTCTCGTCATCGAATAATCAATACACGAACTGCCCACACACTTGTAAATATAGACGCGCAAGATCGTTACACGAACCGCTTACCATTATAGTAAACTACTATGCAAACACACATAACATATACGCAATAAGGGAACTTTAAATTGGAGATTTTACCCTACCACACCCGTCTGTCTCATTCTGAAAACTATTCAAAATAATTGCTATTTTTCATTCTCATTCAAATATAAATAATAGTAAATAATATATAATTTTTGACTGAACTGAACCCAAGTGCCCGGCCTGTAGCCGGGCACCCCTCGTATTCATGTTCTAACCTAACCTAACCTAACCTAAATCTAGTTTTGACACCTTTAGACTTTAGATTCAAGATTTAATGTGAATATATGCATTAATAAAAACTCATTACTATTTTAATACTAGTTATGCTGCTGTTGATGCACTGATGAAAGCCAGATAGCTAGATCAGTGTTTAGTTAGTCGTAGTTGCCGGTGGGCTGAGGTCTAAAGGAATCCAAACTAGTTTTAAAAGGTTTGGATAGGTTAGGTTAGGTTAGAACGAATAAGACGGGTGCCCGGCCGCAGGCCGGTCGCTTAGGTTCAGTTCCGTTTAAAAAAAAAAAAAACAAAAAACAAAACGGACCAATACAAAGTATTCTTATTCATATTAGAAGATATTGTAAAATAACAATTAATTTAATTTTTTTTTTTTTTTTTTTCACTTACACATTAGGCCCGTCGCGCCGCGCCACTACTATATGGGGCGAAGGTGCGAAGTCGACGGCGACGACAAAGTACCGAGTCTAAGGAGACTGATGGCGGCGCCACACAGTGGCGTTATGTCTCTATAAAAGTGGTGGTCTTTTATTATGTTATTTATTAATGGTATTTTTTTAATATCATATCAATATTGTACCCCGCACGGGGGGAGGTAGGGGGGGGTAGGTAGTGACGAAAAATAACGATACGGGACTCTTACGAGGTCTCGTAATCGGAATGAGTTTCTGCGACTACCATTGTTTGTCGCGGGTAACGGGGAATCAGGGTTCGATTCCGGTGAGGGAGCCTGAGAAACTGCTACCACATCCAAGGAAGGCAGCAGGCGCGCAAATTACCCACTCCCTGCACGGGGGGGGAGGTACGGGTAGGTAGTGACGAAAAATAACGATACGGGACTCTTACGAGGTCTCGTCATCGAATAATCAATACACGAACTGCCCACACACTTGTAAATATAGACGCGCAAGATCGTTACACGAACCGCTTACCATTATAGTAAACTACTATGCAAACACACATAACATATACGCAATAAGGGAACTTTAAATTGGAGATTTTACCCTACCACACCCGTCTGTCTCATTCTGAAAACTATTCAAAATAATTGCTATTTTTCATTCTCATTCAAATATAAATAATAGTAAATAATATATAATTTTTGACTGAACTGAACCCAAGTGCCCGGCCTGTAGCCGGGCACCCCTCGTATTCATGTTCTAACCTAACCTAACCTAACCTAAATCTAGTTTTGACACCTTTAGACTTTAGATTCAAGATTTAATGTGAATATATGCATTAATAAAAACTCATTACTATTTTAATACTAGTTATGCTGCTGTTGATGCACTGATGAAAGCCAGATAGCTAGATCAGTGTTTAGTTAGTCGTAGTTGCCGGTGGGCTGAGGTCTAAAGGAATCCAAACTAGTTTTAAAAGGTTTGGATAGGTTAGGTTAGGTTAGAACGAATAAGACGGGTGCCCGGCCGCAGGCCGGTCGCTTAGGTTCAGTTCCGTTTAAAAAAAAAAAAAACAAAAAACAAAACGGACCAATACAAAGTATTCTTATTCATATTAGAAGATATTGTAAAATAACAATTAATTTAATTTTTTTTTTTTTTTTTTTCACTTACACATTAGGCCCGTCGCGCCGCGCCACTACTATATGGGGCGAAGGTGCGAAGTCGACGGCGACGACAAAGTACCGAGTCTAAGGAGACTGATGGCGGCGCCACACAGTGGCGTTATGTCTCTATAAAAGTGGTGGTCTTTTATTATGTTATTTATTAATGGTATTTTTTTAATATCATATCAATATTGTACCCCGTACGGGGGGAGGTAGGGGGGGGTAGGTAGTGACGAAAAATAACGATACGGGACTCTTACGAGGTCTCGTAATCGGAATGAGTTTCTGCGACTACCATTGTTTGTCGCGGGTAACGGGGAATCAGGGTTCGATTCCGGTGAGGGAGCCTGAGAAACTGCTACCACATCCAAGGAAGGCAGCAGGCGCGCAAATTACCCACTCCCTGCACGGGGGGGGAGGTACGGGTAGGTAGTGACGAAAAATAACGATACGGGACTCTTACGAGGTCTCGTCATCGAATAATCAATACACGAACTGCCCACACACTTGTAAATATAGACGCGCAAGATCGTTACACGAACCGCTTACCATTATAGTAAACTACTATGCAAACACACATAACATATACGCAATAAGGGAACTTTAAATTGGAGATTTTACCCTACCACACCCGTCTGTCTCATTCTGAAAACTATTCAAAATAATTGCTATTTTTCATTCTCATTCAAATATAAATAATAGTAAATAATATATAATTTTTGACTGAACTGAACCCAAGTGCCCGGCCTGTAGCCGGGCACCCCTCGTATTCATGTTCTAACCTAACCTAACCTAACCTAAATCTAGTTTTGACACCTTTAGACTTTAGATTCAAGATTTAATGTGAATATATGCATTAATAAAAACTCATTACTATTTTAATACTAGTTATGCTGCTGTTGATGCACTGATGAAAGCCAGATAGCTAGATCAGTGTTTAGTTAGTCGTAGTTGCCGGTGGGCTGAGGTCTAAAGGAATCCAAACTAGTTTTAAAAGGTTTGGATAGGTTAGGTTAGGTTAGAACGAATAAGACGGGTGCCCGGCCGCAGGCCGGTCACTTAGGTTCAGTTCCGTTTAAAAAAAAAAAAACAAAAAACAAAACGGACCAATACAAAGTATTCTTATTCATATTAGAAGATATTGTAAAATAACAATTAATTTAATTTTTTTTTTTTTTTTTTCCACTTACACATTAGGCCCGTCGCGCCGCGCCACTACTATATGGGGCGAAGGTGCGAAGTCGACGGCGACGACAAAGTACCGAGTCTAAGGAGACTGATGGCGGCGCCACACAGTGGCGTTATGTCTCTATAAAAGTGGTGGTCTTTTATTATGTTATTTATTAATGGTATTTTTTTAATATCATATCAATATTGTACCCCGCACGGGGGGAGGTAGGGGGGGGTAGGTAGTGACGAAAAATAACGATACGGGACTCTTACGAGGTCTCGTAATCGGAATGAGTTTCTGCGACTACCATTGTTTGTCGCGGGTAACGGGGAATCAGGGTTCGATTCCGGTGAGGGAGCCTGAGAAACTGCTACCACATCCAAGGAAGGCAGCAGGCGCGCAAATTACCCACTCCCTGCACGGGGGGGGAGGTACGGGTAGGTAGTGACGAAAAATAACGATACGGGACTCTTACGAGGTCTCGTCATCGAATAATCAATACACGAACTGCCCACACACTTGTAAATATAGACGCGCAAGATCGTTACACGAACCGCTTACCATTATAGTAAACTACTATGCAAACACACATAACATATACGCAATAAGGGAACTTTAAATTGGAGATTTTACCCTACCACACCCGTCTGTCTCATTCTGAAAACTATTCAAAATAATTGCTATTTTTCATTCTCATTCAAATATAAATAATAGTAAATAATATATAATTTTTGACTGAACTGAACCCAAGTGCCCGGCCTGTAGCCGGGCACCCGTCTTATTCATGTTCTAACCTAACCTAACCTAACCTTTTAAATCTAGTTTTGACACCTTTAGACTTTAGATTCAAGATTTAATGTGAATATATGCATTAATAAAAACTCATTACTATTTTAATACTAGTTATGCTGCTGTTGATGCACTGATGAAAGCCAGATAGCTAGATCAGTGTTTAGTTAGTCGTAGTTGCCGGTGGGCTGAGGTCTAAAGGAATCCAAACTAGTTTTAAAAGGTTTGGATAGGTTAGGTTAGGTTAGAACGAATAAGACGGGTGCCCGGCCGCAGGCCGGTCACTTAGGTTCAGTTCCGTTTAAAAAAAAAAAAACAAAAAACAAAACGGACCAATACAAAGTATTCTTATTCATATTAGAAGATATTGTAAAATAACAATTAATTTAATTTTTTTTTTTTTTTTTTTCACTTACACATTAGGCCCGTCGCGCCGCGCCACTACTATATGGGGCGAAGGTGCGAAGTCGACGGCGACGACAAAGTACCGAGTCTAAGGAGACTGATGGCGGCGCCACACAGTGGCGTTATGTCTCTATAAAAGTGGTGGTCTTTTATTATGTTATTTATTAATGGTATTATTTTAATATCATATCAATATTGTACCCCGCACAGGGGGGAGGTACGGGTAGGTAGTGACGATAAATAACGATACGGGACTCTTACGAGGTCTCGCAATCGGAATGAGTACACTTTAAATATTTTAACGAGGTAAAATTTAAGGGCATTGAGGGTCTGGTGCCAGTGGTGGTTGATTAGATCCACACACTATACTTTTTATAATTATGTGGCGTTATGTCTGTATACAAGTGGTGGTCTTTTATTATGTTATTTATTAATGGTATTTTTTTAATATCATATCAATATTGTACCCCGCACGGGGGGAGGTAGGGGGGGGTAGGTAGTGACGAAAAATAACGATACGGGACTCTTACGAGGTCTCGTAATCGGAATGAGTTTCTGCGACTACCATTGTTTGTCGCGGGTAACGGGGAATCAGGGTTCGATTCCGGTGAGGGAGCCTGAGAAACTGCTACCACATCCAAGGAAGGCAGCAGGCGCGCAAATTACCCACTCCCTGCACGGGGGGGGAGGTACGGGTAGGTAGTGACGAAAAATAACGATACGGGACTCTTACGAGGTCTCGTCATCGAAATCGTCACTTGTAAATATAAACGCGCAAGATCGTTACACGAACCGCTTACCATTATAGTAAACTACTATGCAAACACACATAACATATACGCAATAAGGGAACTTTAAATTGGAGATTTTACCCTACCACACCCGTCTGTCTCATTCTGAAAACTATTCAAAATAATTGCTATTTTTCATTCTCATTCAAATATAAATAATAGTAAATAATATATAATTTTTGACTGAACTGAACCTAAGTGCCCGGCCTGTAGCCGGGCACCCCTCGTATTCATGTTCTAACCTAACCTAACCTAAATCTAGTTTTGACACCTTTAGACTTTAGATTCAAGATTTAATGTGAATATATGCATTAATAAAACTCATTACTATTTTAATACTAGTTATGCTGCTGTTGATGCACTGATGAAAGCCAGATAGCTAGATCAGTGTTTAGTTAGTCGTAGTTGCCGGTGGGCTGAGGTCTAAAGGAATCCAAA
The DNA here is from genome assembly GCF_905163445.1 of Pararge aegeria. NCBI lineage: Eukaryota > Metazoa > Arthropoda > Insecta > Lepidoptera > Nymphalidae > Pararge > Pararge aegeria. Next base: position 20,206,299 of record NC_053187.1, read on the forward strand.
CTAGTTTTAAAAGGTTTGGATAGGTTAGGTTAGGTTAGAACATGAATAAGACGGGTGCCCGGCCGCAGGCCGGTCACTTAGGTTCAGTTCCGTTTAAAAAAAAAAAAAACAAAAAACAAAACGGACCAATACAAAGTATTCTTATTCATATTAGAAGATATTGTAAAATAACATTTAATTTAATTTTTTTTTTTTTTTCACTTACACATTAGGCCCGTCGCGCCGCGCCACTACTATATGGGGCGAAGGTGCGAAGTCGACGGCGATAACGATACGGGACTCTTACGAGGTCTCGCAATCGGAATGAGTACACTTTAAATATTTTAACGAGATAAAATTTAAGGGCATTGAGGGTCTGGTGCCAGTGGTGGTTGATTAGATCCACACACTATACTTTTTATAATTATGTGGCGTTATGTCTGTATGAAAGTGGTGGTCTTTTATTATGTTATTTATTATTGGTATTTTTTTAATATCATATCAATATTGTACCCCGCACGGGGGGAGGTAGGGGGGTAGGTAGTGACGAAAAATAACGATACGGGACTCTTACGAGGTCTCGTAATCGGAATGAGTTTCTGCGACTACCATTGTTTGTCGCGGGTAACGGGGAATCAGGGTTCGATTCCGGTGAGGGAGCCTGAGAAACTGCTACCACATCCAAGGAAGGCAGCAGGCGCGCAAATTACCCACTCCCTGCACGGGGGGGGAGGTACGGGTAGGTATTGACGAAAATTAACGATACGGGACTCTTACGAGGTCTCGTCATCGAAATCGTCACTTGTAAATATAAACGCGCAAGATCGTTACACGAACCGCTTACCATTATAGTAAACTACTATGCAAACACACATAACATATACGCAATAAGGGAACTTTAAATTGGAGATTTTACCCTACCACACCCGTCTGTCTCATTCTGAAAACTATTAAAAATAATTGCTATTTTTCATTCTCATTCAAATATCTTATATATATAAAAGAAAGTCGTGTTAGTTACTTCACTTATAACTCAAGAACGGCTGAACCGATTTAGCTGAAAATTGGCAGGGAGGTAGTTTAGAGCCAGGAGAAGGACATAGGATACTTTTTATCCCGTTCGACATCATTCCCGTGTGACTTGACATGTAACGTCAGTCACTATAAAACGTGGTATAACAAAAAAGAATCAGACTTGGAATAACAAAATTGACGTATAATGACAGCTATGTAATGACGTATGGATGACTATTTGATATTTGTAAGAAATCAATAATATAACTATTTCTATTAAATAAATAATTAACATTATTGCCCAATTGCCCATTCGTATAAACAGTGAAGTGAACTATAAAACTCGGTATGGTTAAAAATTTAAGTTTTTAGGTGAAGTGAAGTTTAATTAATAATGCCGCGACCAAGACGATCGAATCTTTCCCGACAAAGCCGTGATGCAAGAAGAATACGAAATACTGCAAATGAAAGGACTGAAGAAGAACAAGAAATTGCACGTGAACAGCGCCGCGATAGTATGGCTCGACTTCGTGCTTCTCAATCACGAGAGCAAAGTGAAGCAGCCCGTGAAACAGCTCGGTTGGCAATGCAGAATCGTCGAGCGAACAACAGAGGTCAACAAATAGATAATTTGCGACGCAGAACAAGATATTTATCAAGTGCTGATTTGAATCGAGCAGCGTTTCAATACGATTGCAGCAATGATTACAGCTTGCATCCTAGCGTTTGCATTGGGCAAATGGACGTAGTTTGCGAGTATTGTGGTGCATTAAAGTTTTCCGGAGAAACGCCTGGATTATGCTGCCTTAATGGTAAAGTGAAATTGCCATTGTTGACTCCGCCACCTGAGCCATTGTATTCATTGCTTTGTGGCGAAACACAAGAATCACGCCACTTTCTTGCAAATACTCAAAAATACAATGGTTGTTTCCAGATGACGTCATTTGGGGCAGATATTATCGAAGAACGGGGATTTAATCCGACATTTAAGGTATTTATTTTTGTACTTATATAGAATGTAGTTAAAGAATAACTTACTTTATCTATTGGTACCTATGTAGTATATTTGCTAATTCTGAACTCTACTCTCCCACCGAAAAAAGTGTTTATAACCCAGTTAATACTGTCTGGTTTTTATTTTGTAGATACAAGGACAGATTCATCATCGAATTGGATCATTACTACCTTTCGAAGATACACAGAATAAATTTTTACAAATATATTTCATGGGCAACATGGAAGAACAACTTGATCGACGCCTAGAGATCAATGCAGGAATGAAGCGAGCAATTCTTCAAGACTTGCAGTGTCTGCTTCATGAACATCATGCGTTGGTCAGGTTGTTTAAGAGTGCTTTAGAGCGCATGCCAAGTGATGACTATAAAGTTGTTATCAAAGCAGATAAACGACCATCTGGAACACACGAAAGGACATTTAATGCTCCAACAGTAGACGAAGTTGCCATCCTGATTGTTGGTGAACAATTGGAAAAACGCGATATTGTGCTTACACGTCGCGATACTGGGCAACTGCAACAAATATCTGAAACTCATCGATCATATGACACATTGCAATACCCGCTGATGTTTTGGCAAGGAGAAGATGGATATTATTTTAATATTAAAATGAAAAATCCATTGAATGGTGAGTATCAGTATCATAATTTATTTCATTTATTTGTGAAAGACACTGATTTAAAATAATGCTTATTAAAAAAATGGTTAATGTCTGTATTGTTTGCCTTTAAAATTTGCCTTTGAAATGGTTAATTATCAAATTTTTAATTTCAGGTGAAGAAACTACAAAGAAAGTTAGCTCAATGAATTATTACGCATATCGTTTGATGATTCGTCAAAATGCTGACAACTATTTGCTGCGGTTTCGTCGATTGTTTCAGCAGTATTGCGTTGACATGTATGTAAAAATAGAAACGGAACGTTTAACATTCATTAGGTTGAACCAAGCCAAACTGCGTTCTGAGGAGTACATCCATTTACGTGATGCAGTTAATACTGAAGGAAATGCAGCTAATATTGGTCGATTAACTATTCTGCCGGCGACATACATTGGTAGTCCACGTCATATGCATGAATATGCACAAGATGCAATGACATATGTTCGTCATTACGGTCGGCCCGATCTCTTTATTACTTTTACCTGTAATCCAAAATGGATAGAAATTACTCAATTGCTGCTTCCCGGACAAACATCAAGTGATAGACACGACATCACAGCACGTATATTCAGGCAAAAAATTCGGTCCCTGATGAACTTTATTGTTAAACAACGCGTCTTTGGAGATACTCGATGCTGGATGTATTCAATCGAATGGCAAAAGCGAGGCCTGCCGCACGCACACATTCTTATTTGGTTAGTGGAAAGAATTCAGCCTGACCAAATAGATGATATCATATGTGCTGAGATTCCTGATTATGAAGTCGATCCAGACCTACATGATGTTGTTACTACTAATATGATTCATGGACCGTGTGGTGCCATCAATCCCCAATCACCTTGCATGGTCGATGGAAAGTGCTCTAAACGATATCCACGGAAATTAACGGCGGAGACTGTCACTGGCAATGATGGTTATCCGCTGTATCGGCGTCGATCACCAGATGACAACGGTCGAACTGTCACAACGAAAGTGAAAAGAATGGATTTCGTTGTCGACAACAGTTGGATTGTTCCATATTCGCCACTTATTTCTAAATCGTTCAAGACACATTGCAACGTTGAATACTGCAATTCAGTTAAGTCCATAAAATATATTTGCAAATATGTCACGAAAGGCAGTGATATGGCGGTTTTTGGATTGCAATCCTCGAATACCAACGATGAAATTTCACGCTATCAAGTTGGTCGTTATGTGAACTGTAATGAAGCGATTTGGCGTATATTCGCATTTCCCATTCACGAACGTCATCCTACTGTTACGCATTTGGCGGTGCATCTGGAGAATGGTCAACGAGTATATTTCACGGCTTCGAATGCTACGCAACGTGCTGAAACACCTCCAGCAACTACATTGACCAGTTTTTTTGCAATCTGCCAAAGCGATCAGTTTGCACGAACTTTGCTTTACTCGGAGATGCCACGTTATTATACTTGGAATGCTTCATCGAAGAATTTTCAAAGACGGAAGGAAGGCGATGCGGTTCCTGGGTATCCAGATGTGCGTTCTACTGATGCTCTTGGTCGTATGTATACAGTTCATCCAAAGAATAATGAATGTTTCTATTTGCGGTTGTTGCTGGTAAATGTGCGTGGGCCAACGTCATTTGAGTCACTACGAACTGTTAATGGTGTAATATTCCCAACATATCGTGCTGCATGTGAAGAATTGAAGTTATTAGAAAACGATAGTCATTGGGATACGACAATCGCTGAAGCCATTATCTGTGCATCTCCAAGTCAGATACGCACATTATTCGCTATCATAATTTCGACATGTTTTCCATCAAACCCATGTAACCTGTGGCACAAATACAAGGATAATATGTCAGAAGATATTTTACATCAAATTCGTGTCAGTTCCAGAAATCACGATATTGAGATGAATGAGGAGATACATAATCGTGCTTTACTCTTGATCGAAGATATGTGTTACCTCATGTGCGGTAATTTATTAATCAGGTTAGGAATGCCAGCACCATATCGTGAAATGAATGACGCATTTAATCGAGAATTGGAACGGGAACGTGAATATGATCACCAGGAATTAGATTTAGTAGTTCAAACGAATGTACCCCTGTTGAATTACCAACAAAAGAAAGTTTATGATACTTTAATGAAGGCAATCGATGATGAAAATGGTGGTTTATATTTCCTAGATGCCCCTGGTGGAACTGGCAAGACATTCCTCATGTCATTAGTTTTAGCAACTGTTCGGGCGAGATCTAACATAGCGGTTGCAGTTGCTTCTTCTGGAATAGCAGCCACATTGTTAGAAGGATGCCGTACGGCTCATTCAGCATTCAAATTACCGTTAAATCTTCAAACTATTGAAGAACCAACGTGTAATATTGCAAAACACTCAGCAATGGCCAAAGTTTTAGCGGTATCGAAAATCATCATCTGGGACGAATGCACAATGGCGCATAAACGTGCATTAGAAGCACTTAACCGAACATTAAAAGATTTACGCAATGACTCGAGATGTTTTGGAGGAGCAATGATTTTACTTTCTGGTGATTTCCGCCAAATACTGCCAGTAATTCCAAGATCTACGGCTGCCGACGAAATAAACGCTTGCCTCAAATCGTCAAATCTATGGCGCCATGTGAAGAAACTGCAACTGACAACAAACATGAGAGTTGCATTGCTTAATGATACATCTGCTGAAGATTTCTCGGAGCAATTGCTGACTATCGGTAATGGTCAAGTACCTGTCGATGAATCGAGCGGATTAATATCATTTCCAAATAATTTCTGTAATTTTGTCTCATCAAAAGACGAACTTATCAACAATGTATTTCCAGAAATTATTTCTAACTACAAAAATTATGAATGGATGAGTGAGCGAGCAATTTTAGCGGCTAAGAATAAAGATGTAGATGACCTAAACAACATAATTCAAAATAAGATCATTGGAACAATGCATTCATTCAAATCTATTGACTGCGTCACAAATGAAGATGAAGCCACCAACTATCCAATTGAATTTTTAAACTCTTTGGACGTGCCTGGCTTACCACCGCACAATTTACGCCTAAAGGTTGGCTCCGTAGTAATCATGCTTCGAAACATAAACCAACCAAAACTGTGCAACGGTACGCGTTTGGTGGTTAGAAAATTGATGAACAATGTAATTTACGCTACGATAATGATAGGAAAATTCAAAGGTGAGCAAGTTCTCATTCCGAGGATACCGATGATCCCAACCGATATGCCGTTTGAATTTAAAAGACTTCAATTTCCGATACGTCTTGCATTTGCCATGACCATCAACAAATCACAAGGCCAATCCTTAAAAGTTTGTGGTTTAAATCTAGAACATTCATGTTTTTCCCATGGTCAATTATACGTGGCATGTTCACGGGTCGGAAGACCATCTGCGTTGTTTGTTTTTGCGCCTGATAATAAAACAAAAAATGTCGTGTATCACAAGGTACTTAAATGAAGAGCAACCTATGTACTAAAATACAGAAATAATTATGAATGATTGATGTAGAAATTTAATTTTTTTTGTATTTTTTCCAATAAAAAAAAAATCTGCTTATTTATTGACATTAAGGCGGAACAAAGTTCGCCGGGTCAGCTAGTAAATAATAGTAAATAATATATAATTTTTGACTGAACTGAACCGAAGTGCCCGGCCTGTAGCCGGGCACCCCTCGTATTCATGTTCTAACCTAACCTAACCTAAATCTAGTTTTGACACCTTTAGACTTTAGATTAAAGATTTAATGTGAATATATGCATTAATAAAACTCATTACTATTTTAATACTAGTTATGCTGCTGTTGATGCACTGATGAAAGCCAGATAGCTAGATCAGTGTTTAGTTAGTCGTAGTTGCCGGTGGGCTGAGGTCTAAAGGAATCCAAACTAGTTTTAAAAGGTTTGGATAGGTTAGGTTAGGTTAGAACGAATAAGACGGGTGCCCGGCCGCAGGCCGGTCACTTAGGTTCAGTTCCGTTTAAAAAAAAAAAAACAAAAAACAAAACGGACCAATACAAAGTATTCTTATTCATATTAGAAGATATTGTAAAATAACAATTCATTTAATTATTTTTTTTTTTTTTTCACTTACACATTAGGCCCGTCGCGCCGCGCCACTACTATATGGGGCGAAGGTGCGAAGTCGACGGCGACGACAAAGTACCGAGTCTAAGGAGACTGATGGCGGCGCCACACAGTGGCGTTATGTCTCTATAAAAGTGGTGGTCTTTTATTATGTTATTTATTAATGGTATTATTTTAATATCATATCAATATTGTACCCCGCACAGGGGGGAGGTACGGGTAGGTAGTGACGAAAAATAACGATACGGGACTCTTACGAGGTCTCGCAATCGGAATGAGTACACTTTAAATATTTTAACGAGATAAAATTTAAGGGCATTGAGGGTCTGGTGCCAGTGGTGGTTGATTAGATCCACACACTATACTTTTTATAATTATGTGGCGTTATGTCTGTATGAAAGTGGTGGTCTTTTATTATGTTATTTATTAATGGTATTTTTTTAATATCATATCAATATTGTACCCCGCACGGGGGGAGGTAGGGGGGTAGGTAGTGACGAAAAATAACGATACGGGACTCTTACGAGGTCTCGTAATCGGAATGAGTTTCTGCGACTACCATTGTTTGTCGCGGGTAACGGGGAATCAGGGTTCGATTCCGGTGAGGGAGCCTGAGAAACTGCTACCACATCCAAGGAAGGCAGCAGGCGCGCAAATTACCCACTCCCTGCACGGGGGGGGAGGTACGGGTAGGTAGTGACGAAAAATAACGATACGGGACTCTTACGAGGTCTCGTCATCGAAATCGTCACTTGTAAATATAAACGCGCAAGATCGTTACACGAACCGCTTACCATTATAGTAAACTACTATGCAAACACACATAACATATACGCAATAAGGGAACTTTAAATTGGAGATTTTACCCTACCACACCCGTCTGTCTCATTCTGAAAACTATTCAAAATAATTGCTATTTTTCATTCCCATTCAAATATAAATAATAGTAAATAATATATAATTTTTGACTGAACTGAACCCAAGTGCCCGGCCTGTAGCCGGGCACCCCTCGTATTCATGTTCTAACCTAACCTAACCTAACCTAAATCTAGTTTTGACACCTTTAGACTTTAGATTCAAGATTTAATGTGAATATATGCATTAATAAAAACTCATTACTATTTTAATACTAGTTATGCTGCTGTTGATACACTGATGAAAGCCAGATAGCTAGATCAGTGTTTAGTTAGTCGTAGTTGCCGGTGGGCTGAGGTCTAAAGGAATCCAAACTAGTTTTAAAAGGTTTGGATAGGTTAGGTTAGGTTAGAACATGAATAAGACGGGTGCCCGGCCGCAGGCCGGTCACTTAGGTTCAGTTCCGTTTAAAAAAAAAAAACAAAAAACAAAACGTACCAATACGAAGTACTCTTATTCATATTAGAAGATATTGTAAAATAACAATTAATTTAATTTTTTTTTTTTTTTTTTCACTTACACATTAGGCCCGTCGCGCCGCGCCACTACTATATGGGGCGAAGGTGCGAAGTCGACGGCGACGACAAAGTACCGAGTCTAAGGAGACTGATGGCGGCGCCACACAGTGGCGTTATGTCTCTATAAAAGTGGTGGTCTTTTATTATGTTATTTATTAATGGTATTATTTTAATATCATATCAATATTGTACCCCGCACAGGGGGGAGGTACGGGTAGGTAGTGACGAAAAATAACGATACGGGACTCTTACGAGGTCTCGCAATCGGAATGAGTACACTTTAAATGTTTTAACGAGGTAAAATTTAAGGGCATTGAGGGTCTGGTGCCAGTGGTGGTTGATTACATCCACTATACTTTTTATAATTATGTGGCGTTATGTCTGTATGAAAGTGGTGGTCTTTTATTATGTTATTTATTAATGGTATTTTTTTAATATCATATCAATATTGTACCCCGCACGGGGGGAAGTAGGGGGGTAGGTAGTGACGAAAAATAACGATACGGGACTCTTACGAGGTCTCGTAATCGGAATGAGTTTCTGCGACTACCATTGTTTGTCGTGGGTAACGGGGAATCAGGGTTCGATTCCGGTGAGGGAGCCTGAGAAACTGCTGCCACATCCAAGGAAGGCAGCAGGCGCGCAAATTACCTACTCCCTGCACGGGGGGGGAGGTACGGGTAGGTAGTGACGAAAAATAACGATACGGGACTCTTACGAGGTCTCGTCATCGAATAATCAATACACGAACTGCCCACACACTTGTAAATATAGACGTGCAAGATCGTTACACGAACCGCTTACTATTATAGTAAACTACTATGCAAACACACATAACATATACTCAATAAGGGAACTTTAAATTGGAGATTTTACCCTACCACACCCGTCTGTCTCATTCTGAAAACTATTCAAAATAATTGCTATTTTTCATTCTCATTCAAATATAAATAATAGTAAATAATATATAATTTTTGACTGAACTGAACCCAAGTGCCCGGCCTGTAGCCGGGCACCCCTCGTATTCATGTTCTAACCTAACCTAACCTAAATCTAGTTTTGACACCTTTAGACTTTAGATTCAAGATTTAATGTGAATATATGCATTAATAAAAACTCATTACTATTTTAATACTAGTTATGCTGCTGTTGATGCACTGATGAAAGCCAGATAGCTAGATCAGTGTTTAGTTAGTCGTAGTTGCCGGTGGGCTGAGGTCTAAAGGAATCCAAACTAGTTTTAAAAGGTTTGGATAGGTTAGGTTAGGTTAGAACATGAATAAGACGGGTGCCCGGCCACAGGCCGGTCACTTAGGTTCAGTTCCGTTTAAAAAAAAAAAAACAAAAAACAAAACGTACCAATACGAAGTACTCTTATTCATATTAAAAGATATTGTAAAATAACAATTAATTTAATTTTTTTTTTTTTTTTTTCACTTACACATTAGGCCCGTCGCGCCGCGCCACTACTATATGGGGCGAAGGTGCGAAGTCGACGGCGATGACAAAGTACCGAGTCTAAGGAGACTGATGGCGGCGCCACACAGTGGCGTTATGTCTCTATAAAAGTGGTGGTCTTTTATTATGTTATTTATTAATGGTATTATTTTAATATCATATCAATATTGTACCCCGCACAGGGGGGAGGTACGGGTAGGTAGTGACGAAAAATAACGATACGGGACTCTTACGAGGTCTCGCAATCGGAATGAGTACACTTTAAATATTTTAACGAGATAAAATTTAAGGGCATTGAGGGTCTGGTGCCAGTGGTGGTTGATTAGATCCACACACTATACTTTTTATAATTATGTGGCGTTATGTCTGTATGAAAGTGGTGGTCTTTTATTATGTTATTTATTAATGGTATTTTTTTAATATCATATCAATATTGTACCCCGCACGGGGGGAGGTAGGGGGGTAGGTAGTGACGAAAAATAACGATACGGGACTCTTACGAGGTCTCGTAATCGGAATGAGTTTCTGCGACTACCATTGTTTGTCGCGGGTAACGGGGAATCAGGGTTCGATTCCGGTGAGGGAGCCTGAGAAACTGCTACCACATCCAAGGAAGGCAGCAGGCGCGCAAATTACCCACTCCCTGCACGGGGGGGGAGGTACGGGTAGGTAGTGACGAAAAATAACGATACGGGACTCTTACGAGGTCTCGTCATCGAAATCGTCACTTGTAAATATAAACGCGCAAGATCGTTACACGAACCGCTTACCATTATAGTAAACTACTATGCAAACACACATAACATATACGCAATAAGGGAACTTTAAATTGGAGATTTTACCCTACCACACCCGTCTGTCTCATTCTGAAAACTATTCAAAATAATTGCTATTTTTCATTCTCATTCAAATATAAATAATAGTAAATAATATATAATTTTTGACTGAACTGAACCCAAGTGCCCGGCCTGTAGCCGGGCACCCCTCGTATTCATGTTCTAACCTAACCTAACCTAAATCTAGTTTTGACACCTTTAGACTTTAGATTCAAGATTTAATGTGAATATATGCATTAATAAAACTCATTACTATTTTAATACTAGTTATGCTGCTGTTGATGCACTGATGAAAGCCAGATAGCTAGATCAGTGTTTAGTTAGTCGTAGTTGCCGGTGGGCTGAGGTCTAAAGGAATCCAAACTAGTTTTAAAAGGTTTGGATAGGTTAGGTTAGGTTAGAACATGAATAAGACGGGTGCCCGGCCGCAGGCCGGTCACTTAGGTTCAGTTCCGTTTAAAAAAAAAAAACAAAAAACAAAACGGACCAATACAAAGTATTCTTATTCATATTAGAAGATATTGTAAAATAACAATTAATTTAATTTTTTTTTTTTTTTTTTCACTTACACATTAGGCCCGTCGCGCCGCGCCACTACTATATGGGGCGAAGGTGCGAAGTCGACGGCGATGACAAAGTACCGAGTCTAAGGAGACTGATGGCGGCGCCACACAGTGGCGTTATGTCTCTATAAAAGTGGTGGTCTTTTATTATGTTATTTATTAATGGTATTATTTTAATATCATATCAATATTGTACCCCGCACAGGGGGGAGGTACGGGTAGGTAGTGACGAAAAATAACGATACGGGACTCTTACGAGGTCTCGCAATCGGAATGAGTACACTTTAAATATTTTAACGAGATAAAATTTAAGGGCATTGAGGGTCTGGTGCCAGTGGTGGTTGATTAGATCCACACACTATACTTTTTATAATTATGTGGCGTTATGTCTGTATGAAAGTGGTGGTCTTTTATTATGTTATTTATTAATGGTATTTTTTTAATATCATATCAATATTGTACCCCGCACGGGGGGAGGTAGGGGGGTAGGTAGTGACGAAAAATAACGATACGGGACTCTTACGAGGTCTCGTAATCGGAATGAGTTTCTGCGACTACCATTGTTTGTCGCGGGTAACGGGGAATCAGGGTTCGATTCCGGTGAGGGAGCCTGAGAAACTGCTACCACATCCAAGGAAGGCAGCAGGCGCGCAAATTACCCACTCCCTGCACAGGGGGGAGGTACGGGTAGGTAGTGACGAAAAATAACGATACGGGACTCTTACGAGGTCTCGCAATCGGAATGAGTACACTTTAAATATTTTAACGAGATAAAATTTAAGGGCATTGAGGGTCTGGTGCCAGTGGTGGTTGATTAGATCCACACACTATACTTTTTATAATTATGTGGCGTTATGTCTGTATGAAAGTGGTGGTCTTTTATTATGTTATTTATTAATGGTATTTTTTTAATATCATATCAATATTGTACCCCGCACGGGGGGAGGTAGGGGGGTAGGTAGTGACGAAAAATAACGATACGGGACTCTTACGAGGTCTCGTAATCGGAATGAGTTTCTGCGACTACCATTGTTTGTCGCGGGTAACGGGGAATCAGGGTTCGATTCCGGTGAGGGAGCCTGAGAAACTGCTACCAAAACCAAGGAAGGCAGCAGGCGCGCAAATTACCCACTCCCTGCATGGGGGGGGAGGTACGGGTAGGTAGTGACGAAAAATAACGATACGGGACTCTTACGAGGTCTCGCAATCGGAATGAGTACACTTTAAATATTTTAACGAGATAAAATTTAAGGGCATTGAGGGTCTGGTGCCAGTGGTGGTTGATTAGATCCACACACTATACTTTTTATAATTATGTGGCGTTATGTCTGTATGAAAGTGGTGGTCTTTTATTATGTTATTTATTAATGGTATTTTTTTAATATCATATCAATATTGTACCCCGCACGGGGGGAGGTAGGGGGGTAGGTAGTGACGAAAAATAACGATACGGGACTCTTACGAGGTCTCGTAATCGGAATGAGTTTCTGCGACTACCATTGTTTGTCGCGGGTAACGGGGAATCAGGGTTCGATTCCGGTGAGGGAGCCTGAGAAACTGCTACCACATCCAAGGAAGGCAGCAGGCGCGCAAATTACCCACTCCCTGCACAGGGGGGAGGTACGGGTAGGTAGTGACGAAAAATAACGATACGGGACTCTTACGAGGTCTCGCAATCGGAATGAGTACACTTTAAATATTTTAACGAGATAAAATTTAAGGGCATTGAGGGTCTGGTGCCAGTGGTGGTTGATTAGATCCACACACTATACTTTTTATAATTATGTGGCGTTATGTCTGTATGAAAGTGGTGGTCTTTTATTATGTTATTTATTAATGGTATTTTTTTAATATCATATCAATATTGTACCCCGCACGGGGGGAGGTAGGGGGGTAGGTAGTGACGAAAAATAACGATACGGGACTCTTACGAGGTCTCGTAATCGGAATGAGTTTCTGCGACTACCATTGTTTGTCGCGGGTAACGGGGAATCAGGGTTCGATTCCGGTGAGGGAGCCTGAGAAACTGCTACCAAAACCAAGGAAGGCAGCAGGCGCGCAAATTACCCACTCCCTGCATGGGGGGGGAGGTACGGGTAGGTAGTGACGAAAAATAACGATACGGGACTCTTACGAGGTCTCGTCATCGAAATCGTCACTTGTAAATATAAACGCGCAAGATCGTTACACGAACCGCTTACCATTATAGTAAACTACTATGCAAACACACATAACATATACGCAATAAGGGAACTTTAAATTGGAGATTTTACCCTACCACACCCGTCTGTCTCATTCTGAAAACTATTCAAAATAATTGCTATTTTTCATTCTCATTCAAATATAAATAATAGTAAATAATATATAATTTTTGACTGAACTGAACCCAAGTGCCCGGCCTGTAGCCGGGCACCCCTCGTATTCATGTTCTAACCTAACCTAACCTAAATCTAGTTTTGACACCTTTAGACTTTAGATTCAAGATTTAATGTGAATATATGCATTAATAAAACTCATTACTATTTTAATACTAGTTATGCTGCTGTTGATGCACTGATGAAAGCCAGATAGCTAGATCAGTGTTTAGTTAGTCGTAGTTGCCGGTGGGCTGAGGTCTAAAGGAATCCAAACTAGTTTTAAAAGGTTTGGATAGGTTAGGTTAGGTTAGAACATGAATAAGACGGGTGCCCGGCCGCAGGCCGGTCACTTAGGTTCAGTTCCGTTTAAAAAAAAAAAACAAAAAACAAAACGTACCAATACGAAGTACTCTTATTCATATTAGAAGATATTGTAAAATAACAATTAATTTAATTTTTTTTTTTTTTTTTTCACTTACACATTAGGCCCGTCGCGCCGCGCCACTACTATATGGGGCGAAGGTGCGAAGTCGACGGCGACGACAAAGTACCGAGTCTAAGGAGACTGATGGCGGCGCCACACAGTGGCGTTATGTCTCTATAAAAGTGGTGGTCTTTTATTATGTTATTTATTAATGGTATTATTTTAATATCATATCAATATTGTACCCCGCACAGGGGGGAGGTACGGGTAGGTAGTGACGAAAAATAACGATACGGGACTCTTACGAGGTCTCGCAATCGGAATGAGTACACTTTAAATATTTTAACGAGATAAAATTTAAGGGCATTGAGGGTCTGGTGCCAGTGGTGGTTGATTAGATCCACACACTATACTTTTTATAATTATGTGGCGTTATGTCTGTATGAAAGTGGTGGTCTTTTATTATGTTATTTATTAATGGTATTTTTTTAATATCATATCAATATTGTACCCCGCACGGGGGGAGGTAGGGGGGTAGGTAGTGACGAAAAATAACGATACGGGACTCTTACGAGGTCTCGTAATCGGAATGAGTTTCTGCGACTACCATTGTTTGTCGCGGGTAACGGGGAATCAGGGTTCGATTCCGGTGAGGGAGCCTGAGAAACTGCTACCACATCCAAGGAAGGCAGCAGGCGCGCAAATTACCCACTCCCTGCATGGGGGGGGAGGTACGGGTAGGTAGTGACGAAAAATAACGATACGGGACTCTTACGAGGTCTCGTCATCGAAATCGTCACTTGTAAATATAAACGCGCAAGATCGTTACACGAACCGCTTACCATTATAGTAAACTACTATGCAAACACACATAACATATACGCAATAAGGGAACTTTAAATTGGAGATTTTACCCTACCACACCCGTCTGTCTCATTCTGAAAACTATTCAAAATAATTGCTATTTTTCATTCTCATTCAAATATAAATAATAGTAAATAATATATAATTTTTGACTGAACTGAACCCAAGTGCCCGGCCTGTAGCCGGGCACCCCTCGTATTCATGTTCTAACCTAACCTAACCTAAATCTAGTTTTGACACCTTTAGACTTTAGATTCAAGATTTAATGTGAATATATGCATTAATAAAACTCATTACTATTTTAATACTAGTTATGCTGCTGTTGATGCACTGATGAAAGCCAGATAGCTAGATCAGTGTTTAGTTAGTCGTAGTTGCCGGTGGGCTGAGGTCTAAAGGAATCCAAACTAGTTTTAAAAGGTTTGGATAGGTTAGGTTAGGTTAGAACATGAATAAGACGGGTGCCCGGCCGCAGGCCGGTCACTTAGGTTCAGTTCCGTTTAAAAAAAAAAAACAAAAAACAAAACGTACCAATACGAAGTACTCTTATTCATATTAGAAGATATTGTAAAATAACAATTAATTTAATTTTTTTTTTTTTTTTTTTCACTTACACATTAGGCCCGTCGCGCCGCGCCACTACTATATGGGGCGAAGGTGCGAAGTCGACGGCGACGACAAAGTACCGAGTCTAAGGAGACTGATGGCGGCGCCACACAGTGGCGTTATGTCTCTATAAAAGTGGTGGTCTTTTATTATGTTATTTATTAATGGTATTATTTTAATATCATATCAATATTGTACCCCGCACAGGGGGGAGGTACGGGTAGGTAGTGACGAAAAATAACGATACGGGACCCTTACGAGGTCTCGCAATCGGAATGAGTACACTTTAAATATTTTAACGAGATAAAATTTAAGGGCATTGAGGGTCTGGTGCCAGTGGTGGTTGATTAGATCCACACACTATACTTTTTATAATTATGTGGCGTTATGTCTGTATGAAAGTGGTGGTCTTTTATTATGTTATTTATTAATGGTATTTTTTTAATATCATATCAATATTGTACCCCGCACGGGGGGAGGTAGGGGGGTAGGTAGTGACGAAAAATAACGATACGGGACTCTTACGAGGTCTCGTAATCGGAATGAGTTTCTGCGACTACCATTGTTTGTCGCGGGTAACGGGGAATCAGGGTTCGATTCCGGTGAGGGAGCCTGAGAAACTGCTACCACATCCAAGGAAGGCAGCAGGCGCGCAAATTACCCACTCCCTGCACGGGGGGGGAGGTACGGGTAGGTAGTGACGAAAAATAACGATACGGGACTCTTACGAGGTCTCGTCATCGAAATCGTCACTTGTAAATATAAACGCGCAAGATCGTTACACGAACCGCTTACCATTATAGTAAACTACTATGCAAACACACATAACATATACGCAATAAGGGAACTTTAAATTGGAGATTTTACCCTACCACACCCGTCTGTCTCATTCTGAAAACTATTCAAAATAATTGCTATTTTTCATTCTCATTCAAATATAAATAATAGTAAATAATATATAATTTTTGACTGAACTGAACCCAAGTGCCCGGCCTGTAGCCGGGCACCCCTCGTATTCATGTTCTAACCTAACCTAACCTAACCTAAATCTAGTTTTGACACCTTTAGACTTTAGATTCAAGATTTAATGTGAATATATGCATTAATAAAAACTCATTACTATTTTAATACTAGTTATGCTGCTGTTGATGCACTGATGAAAGCCAGATAGCTAGATCAGTGTTTAGCCCGTCGCGCCGCGCCACTACTATATGGGGCGAAGGTGCGAAGTCGACGGCGACGACAAAGTACCGAGTCTAAGGAGACTGATGGCGGCGCCACACAGTGGCGTTATGTCTCTATAAAAGTGGTGGTCTTTTATTATGTTATTTATTAATGGTATTATTTTAATATCATATCAATATTGTACCCCGCACAGGGGGGAGGTACGGGTAGGTAGTGACGATAAATAACGATACGGGACTCTTACGAGGTCTCGCAATCGGAATGAGTACACTTTAAATATTTTAACGAGGTAAAATTTAAGGGCATTGAGGGTCTGGTGCCAGTGGTGGTTGATTAGATCCACACACTATACTTTTTATAATCATGTGGCGTTATGTCTGTATACAAGTGGTGGTCTTTTATTATGTTATTTATTAATGGTATTTTTTTAATATCATATCAATATTGTACCCCGCACGGGGGGAGGTAGGGGGGTAGGTAGTGACGAAAAATAACGATACGGGACTCTTACGAGGTCTCGTAATCGGAATGAGTTTCTGCGACTACCATTGTTTGTCGCGGGTAACGGGGAATCAGGGTTCGATTCCGGTGAGGGAGCCTGAGAAACTGCTACCACATCCAACGAAGGCAGCAGGCGCGCAAATTACCCACTCCCTGCACGGGGGGGGAGGTACGGGTAGGTAGTGACGAAAAATAACGATACGGGACTCTTACGAGGTCTCGTCATCGAAATCGTCACTTGTAAATATAAACGCGCAAGATCGTTACACGAACCGCTTACCATTATAGTAAACTACTATGCAAACACACATAACATATACGCAATAAGGGAACTTTAAATTGGAGATTTTACCCTACCACACCCGTCTGTCTCATTCTGAAAACTATTCAAAATAATTGCTATTTTTCATTCTCATTCAAATATAAATAATAGTAAATAATATATAATTTTTGACTGAACTGAACCCAAGTGCCCGGCCTGTAGCCGGGCACCCCTCGTATTCATGTTCTAACCTAACCTAACCTAAATCTAGTTTTGACACCTTTAGACTTTAGATTCAAGATTTAATGTGAATATATGCATTAATAAAAACTCATTACTATTTTAATACTAGTTATGCTGCTGTTGATGCACTGATGAAAGCCAGATAGCTAGATCAGTGTTTAGTTAGTCGTAGTTGCCGGTGGGCTGAGGTCTAAAGGAATCCAAACTAGTTTTAAAAGGTTTGGATAGGTTAGGTTAGGTTAGAACATGAATAAGACGGGTGCCCGGCCGCAGGCCGGTCACTTAGGTTCAGTTCCGTGTAAAAAAAAAAAAACAAAAAACAAAACGTACCAATACGAAGTACTCTTATTCATATTAGAAGATATTGTAAAATAACAATTAATTTAATTTTTTTTTTTTTTTTTCACTTACACATTAGGCCCGTCGCGCCGCGCCACTACTATATGGGGCGAAGGTGCGAAGTCGACGGCGATGACAAAGTACCGAGTCTAAGGAGACTGATGGCGGCGCCACACAGTGGCGTTATGTCTCTATAAAAGTGGTGGTCTTTTATTATGTTATTTATTAATGGTATTATTTTAATATCATATCAATATTATACCCCGCACAGGGGGGAGGTACGGGTAGGTAGTGACGAAAAATAACGATACGGGACTCTTACGAGGTCTCGCAATCGGAATGAGTACACTTTAAATATTTTAACGAGATAAAATTTAAGGGCATTGAGGGTCTGGTGCCAGTGGTGGTTGATTAGATCCACACACTATACTTTTTATAATTATGTGGCGTTATGTCTGTATGAAAGTGGTGGTCTTTTATTATGTTATTTATTAATGGTATTTTTTTAATATCATATCAATATTGTACCCCGCACGGGGGGAGGTAGGGGGGTAGGTAGTGACGAAAAATAACGATACGGGACTCTTACGAGGTCTCGTAATCGGAATGAGTTTCTGCGACTACCATTGTTTGTCGCGGGTAACGGGGAATCAGGGTTCGATTCCGGTGAGGGAGCCTGAGAAACTGCTACCACATCCAAGGAAGGCAGCAGGCGCGCAAATTACCCACTCCCTGCACGGGGGGGGAGGTACGGGTAGGTAGTGACGAAAAATAACGATACGGGACTCTTACGAGGTCTCGTCATCGAATAATCAATACACGAACTGCCCACACACTTGTAAATATAGACGTGCAAGATCGTTACACGAACCGCTTACCATTATAGTAAACTACTATGCAAACACACATAACATATACGCAATAAGGGAACTTTAAATTGGAGATTTTACCCTACCACACCCGTCTGTCTCATTCTGAAAACTATTCAAAATAATTGCTATTTTTCATTCTCATTCAAATATAAATAATAGTAAATAATATATAATTTTTGACTGAACTGAACCCAAGTGCCCGGCCTGTAGCCGGGCACCCCTCGTATTCATGTTCTAACCTAACCTAACCTAAATCTAGTTTTGACACCTTTAGACTTTAGATTCAAGATTTAATGTGAATATATGCATTAATAAAACTCATTACTATTTTAATACTAGTTATGCTGCTGTTGATGCACTGATGAAAGCCAGATAGCTAGATCAGTGTTTAGTTAGTCGTAGTTGCCAGTGGGCTGAGGTCTAAAGGAATCCAAACTAGTTTTAAAAGGTTTGGATAGGTTAGGTTAGGTTAGAACATGAATAAGACGGGTGCCCGGCCGCAGGCCGGTCACTTAGGTTCAGTTCCGTTTAAAAAAAAAAAACAAAAAACAAAACGGACCAATACAAAGTATTCTTATTCATATTAGAAGATATTGTAAAAAACAATTAATTTAATTTTTTTTTTTTTTTTCACTTACACATTAGGCCCGTCGCGCCGCGCCACTACTATATGGGGCGAAGGTGCGAAGTCGACGGCGATGACAAAGTACCGAGTCTAAGGAGACTGATGGCGGCGCCACACAGTGGCGTTATGTCTCTATAAAAGTGGTGGTCTTTTATTATGTTATTTATTAATGGTATTATTTTAATATCATATCAATATTGTACCCCGCACAGGGGGGAGGTACGGGTAGGTAGTGACGAAAAATAACGATACGGGACTCTTACGAGGTCTCGCAATCGGAATGAGTACACTTTAAATATTTTAACGAGATAAAATTTAAGGGCATTGAGGGTCTGGTGCCAGTGGTGGTTGATTAGATCCACACACTATACTTTTTTCTAATTATGTGGCGTTATGTCTGTATGAAAGTGGTGGTCTTTTATTATGTTATTTATTAATGGTATTTTTTTAATATCATATCAATATTGTACCCCGCACGGGGGGAGGTAGGGGGGTAGGTAGTGACGAAAAATAACGATACGGGACTCTTACGAGGTCTCGTAATCGGAATGAGTTTCTGCGACTACCATTGTTTGTCGCGGGTAACGGGGAATCAGGGTTCGATTCCGGTGAGGGAGCCTGAGAAACTGCTACCACATCCAAGGAAGGCAGCAGGCGCGCAAATTACCCACTCCCTGCACGGGGGGGGAGGTACGGGTAGGTAGTGACGAAAAATAACGATACGGGACTCTTACGAGGTCTCGTCATCGAATAATCAATACACGAACTGCCCACACACTTGTAATTATAGACGTGCAAGATCGTTACACGAACCGCTTACCATTATAGTAAACTACTATGCAAACACACATAACATATACGCAATAAGGGAACTTTAAATTGGAGATTTTACCCTACCACACCCGTCTGTCTCATTCTGAAAACTATTCAAAATAATTGCTATTTTTCATTCTCATTCAAATATAAATAATAGTAAATAATATATAATTTTTGACTGAACTGAACCCAAGTGCCCGGCCTGTAGCCGGGCACCCCTCGTATTCATGTTCTAACCTAACCTAACCTAAATCTAGTTTTGACACCTTTAGACTTTAGATTCAAGATTTAATGTGAATATATGCATTAATAAAACTCATTACTATTTTAATACTAGTTATGCTGCTGTTGATGCACTGATGAAAGCCAGATAGCTAGATCAGTGTTTAGTTAGTCGTAGTTGCCGGTGGGCTGAGGTCTAAAGGAATCCAAACTAGTTTTAAAAGGTTTGGATAGGTTAGGTTAGGTTAGAACATGAATAAGACGGGTGCCCGGCCGCAGGCCGGTCACTTAGGTTCAGTTCCGTTTAAAAAAAAAAAAAACAAAAAACAAAACGGACCAATACAAAGTATTCTTATTCATATTAGAAGATATTGTAAAATAACAATTAATTTAATTTTTTTTTTTTTTTTTCACTTACACATTAGGCCCGTCGCGCCGCGCCACTACTATATGGGGCGAAGGTGCGAAGTCGACGGCGATGACAAAGTACCGAGTCTAAGGAGACTGATGGCGGCGCCACACAGTGGCGTTATGTCTCTATAAAAGTGGTGGTCTTTTATTATGTTATTTATTAATGGTATTATTTTAATATCATATCAATATTATACCCCGCACAGGGGGGAGGTACGGGTAGGTAGTGACGAAAAATAACGATACGGGACTCTTACGAGGTCTCGCAATCGGAATGAGTACACTTTAAATATTTTAACGAGATAAAATTTAAGGGCATTGAGGGTCTGGTGCCAGTGGTGGTTGATTAGATCCACACACTATACTTTTTATAATTATGTGGCGTTATGTCTGTATGAAAGTGGTGGTCTTTTATTATGTTATTTATTAATGGTATTTTTTTAATATCATATCAATATTGTACCCCGCACGGGGGGAGGTAGGGGGGTAGGTAGTGACGAAAAATAACGATACGGGACTCTTACGAGGTCTCGTAATCGGAATGAGTTTCTGCGACTACCATTGTTTGTCGCGGGTAACGGGGAATCAGGGTTCGATTCCGGTGAGGGAGCCTGAGAAACTGCTACCACATCCAAGGAAGGCAGCAGGCGCGCAAATTACCCACTCCCTGCACGGGGGGGGAGGTACGGGTAGGTAGTGACGAAAAATAACGATACGGGACTCTTACGAGGTCTCGTCATCGAATAATCAATACACGAACTGCCCACACACTTGTAAATATAGACGTGCAAGATCGTTACACGAACCGCTTACCATTATAGTAAACTACTATGCAAACACACATAACATATACGCAATAAGGGAACTTTAAATTGGAGATTTTACCCTACCACACCCGTCTGTCTCATTCTGAAAACTATTCAAAATAATTGCTATTTTTCATTCTCATTCAAATATAAATAATAGTAAATAATATATAATTTTTGACTGAACTGAACCCAAGTGCCCGGCCTGTAGCCGGGCACCCCTCGTATTCATGTTCTAACCTAACCTAACCTAAATCTAGTTTTGACACCTTTAGACTTTAGATTCAAGATTTAATGTGAATATATGCATTAATAAAACTCATTACTATTTTAATACTAGTTATGCTGCTGTTGATGCACTGATGAAAGCCAGATAGCTAGATCAGTGTTTAGTTAGTCGTAGTTGCCAGTGGGCTGAGGTCTAAAGGAATCCAAACTAGTTTTAAAAGGTTTGGATAGGTTAGGTTAGGTTAGAACATGAATAAGACGGGTGCCCGGCCGCAGGCCGGTCACTTAGGTTCAGTTCCGTTTAAAAAAAAAAAACAAAAAACAAAACGGACCAATACAAAGTATTCTTATTCATATTAGAAGATATTGTAAAAAACAATTAATTTAATTTTTTTTTTTTTTTTCACTTACACATTAGGCCCGTCGCGCCGCGCCACTACTATATGGGGCGAAGGTGCGAAGTCGACGGCGATGACAAAGTACCGAGTCTAAGGAGACTGATGGCGGCGCCACACAGTGGCGTTATGTCTCTATAAAAGTGGTGGTCTTTTATTATGTTATTTATTAATGGTATTATTTTAATATCATATCAATATTGTACCCCGCACAGGGGGGAGGTACGGGTAGGTAGTGACGAAAAATAACGATACGGGACTCTTACGAGGTCTCGCAATCGGAATGAGTACACTTTAAATATTTTAACGAGATAAAATTTAAGGGCATTGAGGGTCTGGTGCCAGTGGTGGTTGATTAGATCCACACACTATACTTTTTTCTAATTATGTGGCGTTATGTCTGTATGAAAGTGGTGGTCTTTTATTATGTTATTTATTAATGGTATTTTTTTAATATCATATCAATATTGTACCCCGCACGGGGGGAGGTAGGGGGGTAGGTAGTGACGAAAAATAACGATACGGGACTCTTACGAGGTCTCGTAATCGGAATGAGTTTCTGCGACTACCATTGTTTGTCGCGGGTAACGGGGAATCAGGGTTCGATTCCGGTGAGGGAGCCTGAGAAACTGCTACCACATCCAAGGAAGGCAGCAGGCGCGCAAATTACCCACTCCCTGCACGGGGGGGGAGGTACGGGTAGGTAGTGACGAAAAATAACGATACGGGACTCTTACGAGGTCTCGTCATCGAATAATCAATACACGAACTGCCCACACACTTGTAATTATAGACGTGCAAGATCGTTACACGAACCGCTTACCATTATAGTAAACTACTATGCAAACACACATAACATATACGCAATAAGGGAACTTTAAATTGGAGATTTTACCCTACCACACCCGTCTGTCTCATTCTGAAAACTATTCAAAATAATTGCTATTTTTCATTCTCATTCAAATATAAATAATAGTAAATAATATATAATTTTTGACTGAACTGAACCCAAGTGCCCGGCCTGTAGCCGGGCACCCCTCGTATTCATGTTCTAACCTAACCTAACCTAAATCTAGTTTTGACACCTTTAGACTTTAGATTCAAGATTTAATGTGAATATATGCATTAATAAAACTCATTACTATTTTAATACTAGTTATGCTGCTGTTGATGCACTGATGAAAGCCAGATAGCTAGATCAGTGTTTAGTTAGTCGTAGTTGCCGGTGGGCTGAGGTCTAAAGGAATCCAAACTAGTTTTAAAAGGTTTGGATAGGTTAGGTTAGGTTAGAACATGAATAAGACGGGTGCCCGGCCGCAGGCCGGTCACTTAGGTTGAGTTCCGTTTAAAAAAAAAAAAAACAAAAAACAAAACGGACCAATACAAAGTATTCTTATTCATATTAGAAGATATTGTAAAATAACAATTAATTTAATTTTTTTTTTTTTTTTTCACTTACACATTAGGCCCGTCGCGCCGCGCCACTACTATATGGGGCGAAGGTGCGAAGTCGACGGCGACGACAAAGTACCGAGTCTAAGGAGACTGATGGCGGCACCACACAGTGGCGTTATGTCTCTATAAAAGTGGTGGTCTTTTATTATGTTATTTATTAATGGTATTATTTTAATATCATATCAATATTGTACCCCGCACAGGGGGGAGGTACGGGTAGGTAGTGACGAAAAATAACGATACGGGACTCTTACGAGGTCTCGCAATCGGAATGAGTACACTTTAAATATTTTAACGAGGTAAAATTTAAGGGCATTGAGGGTCTGGTGCCAGTGGTGGTTCATTAGATCCACTATACTTTTTATAATTATGTGGCGTTATGTCTGTATGAAAGTGGTGGTCTTTTATTATGTTATTTATTAATGGTATTTTTTTAATATCATATCAATATTGTACCCCGCACGGGGGGAAGTAGGGGGGTAGGTAGTGACGAAAAATAACGATACGGGACTCTTACGAGGTCTCGTAATCGGAATGAATTTCTGCGACTACCATTGTTTGTCGTGGGTAACGGGGAATCAGGGTTCGATTCCGGTGAGGGAGCCTGAGAAACTGCTGCCACATCCAAGGAAGGCAGCAGGCGCGCAAATTACCCACTCCCTGCACGGGGGGGGAGGTACGGGTAGGTAGTGACGAAAAATAACGATACGGGACTCTTACGAGGTCTCGTCATCGAATAATCAATACACGAACTGCCCACACACTTGTAATTATAGACGTGCAAGATCGTTACACGAACCGCTTACCATTATAGTAAACTACTATGCAAACACACATAACATATACGCAATAAGGGAACTTTAAATTGGAGATTTTACCCTACCACACCCGTCTGTCTCATTCTGAAAACTATTCAAAATAATTGCTATTTTTCATTCTCATTCAAATATAAATAATAGTAAATAATATATAATTTTTGACTGAACTGAACCCAAGTGCCCGGCCTGTAGCCGGGCACCCCTCGTATTCATGTTCTAACCTAACCTAACCTAAATCTAGTTTTGACACCTTTAGACTTTAGATTCAAGATTTAATGTGAATATATGCATTAATAAAACTCATTACTATTTTAATACTAGTTATGCTGCTGTTGATGCACTGATGAAAGCCAGATAGCTAGATCAGTGTTTAGTTAGTCGTAGTTGCCAGTGGGCTGAGGTCTAAAGGAATCCAAACTAGTTTTAAAAGGTTTGGATAGGTTAGGTTAGGTTAGAACATGAATAAGACGGGTGCCCGGCCGCAGGCCGGTCACTTAGGTTCAGTTCCGTTTAAAAAAAAAAAAAACAAAAAACAAAACGGACCAATACAAAGTATTCTTATTCATATTAGAAGATATTGTAAAATAACAATTAATTTAATTTTTTTTTTTTTTTTTTTCACTTACACATTAGGCCCGTCGCGCCGCGCCACTACTGTATGGGGCGAAGGTGCGAAGTCGACGGCGACGACAAAGTACCGAGTCTAAGGAGACTGATGGCGGCGCCACACAGTGGCGTTATGTCTCTATAAAAGTGGTGATCTTTTATTATGTTATTTATTAATGGTATTATTTTAATATCATATCAATATTTTTGGAGCCTGAGAAACTGCTGCCACATCCAAGGAAGGCAGCAGGCGCGCAAATTACCCACTCCCTGCACGGGGGGGAGGTACGGGTAGGTAGTGACGAAAAATAACGATACGGGACTCTTACGAGGTCTCGTCATCGAAATCGTCACTTGTAAATATAAACGCGCAAGATCGTTACACGAACCGCTTACCA
Organism: Pararge aegeria; assembly: GCF_905163445.1. Lineage (NCBI taxonomy): Eukaryota > Metazoa > Arthropoda > Insecta > Lepidoptera > Nymphalidae > Pararge > Pararge aegeria. Next base: position 20,231,763 of record NC_053187.1, read on the forward strand.
TTATAGTAAACTACTATGCAAACACACATAACATATACGCAATAAGGGAACTTTAAATTGGAGATTTTACCCTACCACACCCGTCTGTCTCATTCTGAAAACTATTCAAAATAATTGCTATTTTTCATTCTCATTCAAATATAAATAATAGTAAATAATATATAATTTTTGACTGAACTGAACCCAAGTGCCCGGCCTGTAGCCGGGCACCCCTCGTATTCATGTTCTAACCTAACCTAACCTAAATCTAGTTTTGACACCTTTAGACTTTAGATTCAAGATTTAATGTGAATATATGCATTAATAAAAACTCATTACTATTTTAATACTAGTTATGCTGCTGTTGATGCACTGATGAAAGCCAGATAGCTAGATCAGTGTTTAGTTAGTCGTAGTTGCCGGTGGGCTGAGGTCTAAAGGAATCCAAACTAGTTTTAAAAGGTTTGGATAGGTTAGGTTAGGTTAGAACATGAATAAGACGGGTGCCCGGCCGCAGGCCGGTCACTTAGGTTCAGTTCCGTTAAAAAAAAAAAAAACAAAAAACAAAACGGACCAATACAAAGTATTCTTATTCATATTAGAAGATATTGTAAAATAACAATTAATTTAATTTTTTTTTTTTTTTTTTCACTTACACATTAGGCCCGTCGCGCCGCGCCACTACTATATGGGGCGAAGGTGCGAAGTCGACGGCGACGACAAAGTACCGAGTCTAAGGAGACTGATGGCGGCACCACACAGTGGCGTTATGTCTCTATAAAAGTGGTGGTCTTTTATTATGTTATTTATTAATGGTATTATTTTAATATCATATCAATATTGTACCCCGCACAGGGGGGAGGTACGGGTAGGTAGTGACGAAAAATAACGATACGGGACTCTTACGAGGTCTCGCAATCGGAATGAGTACACTTTAAATATTTTAACGAGGTAAAATTTAAGGGCATTGAGGGTCTGGTGCCAGTGGTGGTTCATTAGATCCACTATACTTTTTATAATTATGTGGCGTTATGTCTGTATGAAAGTGGTGGTCTTTTATTATGTTATTTATTAATGGTATTTTTTTAATATCATATCAATATTGTACCCCGCACGGGGGGAAGTAGGGGGGTAGGTAGTGACGAAAAATAACGATACGGGACTCTTACGAGGTCTCGTAATCGGAATGAATTTCTGCGACTACCATTGTTTGTCGTGGGTAACGGGGAATCAGGGTTCGATTCCGGTGAGGGAGCCTGAGAAACTGCTGCCACATCCAAGGAAGGCAGCAGGCGCGCAAATTACCCACTCCCTGCACGGCGGGGGAGGTACGGGTAGGTAGTGACGAAAAATAACGATACGGGACTCTTACGAGGTCTCGTCATCGAATAATCAATACACGAACTGCCCACACACTTGTAAATATAGACGTGCAAGATCGTTACACGAACCGCTTACCATTATAGTAAACTACTATGCAAACACACATAACATATACGCAATAAGGGAACTTTAAATTGGAGATTTTACCCTACCACACCCGTCTGTCTCATTCTGAAAACTATTCAAAATAATTGCTATTTTTCATTCTCATTCAAATATAAATAATAGTAAATAATATATAATTTTTGACTGAACTGAACCCAAGTGCCCGGCCTGTAGCCGGGCACCCCTCGTATTCATGTTCTAACCTAACCTAACCTAAATCTAGTTTTGACACCTTTAGACTTTAGATTCAAGATTTAATGTGAATATATGCATTAATAAAACTCATTACTATTTTAATACTGGTTATGCTGCTGTTGATGCACTGATGAAAGCCAGATAGCTAGATCAGTGTTTAGTTAGTCGTAGTTGCCGGTGGGCTGAGGTCTAAAGGAATCCAAACTAGTTTTAAAAGGTTTGGATAGGTTAGGTTAGGTTAGAACATGAATAAGACGGGTGCCCGGCCGCAGGCCGGTCACTTAGGTTCAGTTCCGTTTAAAAAAAAAAAAAACAAAAAACAAAACGGACCAATACAAAGTATTCTTATTCATATTAGAAGATATTGTAAAATAACATTTAATTTAATTTTTTTTTTTTTTTTTCACTTACACATTAGGCCCGTCGCGCCGCGCCACTACTGTATGGGGCGAAGGTGCGAAGTCGACGGCGACGACAAAGTACCGAGTCTAAGGAGACTGATGGCGGCGCCACACAGTGGCGTTATGTCTCTATAAAAGTGGTGATCTTTTATTATGTTATTTATTAATGGTATTATTTTAATATCATATCAATATTTTTGGAGCCTGAGAAACTGCTGCCACATCCAAGGAAGGCAGCAGGCGCGCAAATTACCCACTCCCTGCACGGGGGGGGAGGTACGGGTAGGTAGTGACGAAAAATAACGATACGGGACTCTTACGAGGTCTCGTCATCGAAATCGTCACTTGTAAATATAAACGCGCAAGATCGTTACACGAACCGCTTACCATTATAGTAAACTACTATGCAAACACACATAACATATACGCAATAAGGGAACTTTAAATTGGAGATTTTACCCTACCACACCCGTCTGTCTCATTCTGAAAACTATTCAAAATAATTGCTATTTTTCATTCTCATTCAAATATAAATAATAGTAAATAATATATAATTTTTGACTGAACTGAACCCAAGTGCCCGGCCTGTAGCCGGGCACCCCTCGTATTCATGTTCTAACCTAACCTAACCTAAATCTAGTTTTGACACCTTTAGACTTTAGATTCAAGATTTAATGTGAATATATGCATTAATAAAAACTCATTACTATTTTAATACTAGTTATGCTGCTGTTGATGCACTGATGAAAGCCAGATAGCTAGATCAGTGTTTAGTTAGTCGTAGTTGCCGGTGGGCTGAGGTCTAAAGGAATCCAAACTAGTTTTAAAAGGTTTGGATAGGTTAGGTTAGGTTAGAACATGAATAAGACGGGTGCCCGGCCGCAGGCCGGTCACTTAGGTTCAGTTCCGTTTAAAAAAAAAAAAACAAAAAACAAAACGGACCAATACAAAGTATTCTTATTCATATTAGAAGATATTGTAAAATAACAATTAATTTAATTTTTTTTTTTTTTTTTCACTTACACATTAGGCCCGTCGCGCCGCGCCACTACTATATGGGGCGAAGGTGCGAAGTCGACGGCGACGACAAAGTACCGAGTCTAAGGAGACTGATGGCGGCGCCACACAGTGGCGTTATGTCTCTATAAAAGTGGTGATCTTTTATTATGTTATTTATTAATGGTATTATTTTAATATCATATCAATATTTTTGGAGCCTGAGAAACTGCTGCCACATCCAAGGAAGGCAGCAGGCGCGCAAATTACCCACTCCCTGCACGGGGGGGGAGGTACGGGTAGGTAGTGACGAAAAATAACGATACGGGACTCTTACGAGGTCTCGTCATCGAAATCGTCACTTGTAAATATAAACGCGCAAGATCGTTACACGAACCGCTTACCATTATAGTAAACTACTATGCAAACACACATAACATATACGCAATAAGGGAACTTTAAATTGGAGATTTTACCCTACCACACCCGTCTGTCTCATTCTGAAAACTATTCAAAATAATTGCTATTTTTCATTCTCATTCAAATATAAATAATAGTAAATAATATATAATTTTTGACTGAACTGAACCCAAGTGCCCGGCCTGTAGCCGGGCACCCCTCGTATTCATGTTCTAACCTAACCTAACCTAAATCTAGTTTTGACACCTTTAGACTTTAGATTCAAGATTTAATGTGAATATATGCATTAATAAAAACTCATTACTATTTTAATACTAGTTATGCTGCTGTTGATGCACTGATGAAAGCCAGATAGCTAGATCAGTGTTTAGTTAGTCGTAGTTGCCGGTGGGCTGAGGTCTAAAGGAATCCAAACTAGTTTTAAAAGGTTTGGATAGGTTAGGTTAGGTTAGAACATGAATAAGACGGGTGCCCGGCCGCAGGCCGGTCACTTAGGTTCAGTTCCGTTTAAAAAAAAAAAAACAAAAAACAAAACGTACCAATACGAAGTACTCTTATTCATATTAGAAGATATTGTAAAATAACAATTAATTTAATTTTTTTTATTTTTTTTTTACTTACACATTAGGCCCGTCGCGCCGCGCCACTACTATATGGGGCGAAGGTGCGAAGTCGACGGCGATGACAAAGTACCGAGTCTAAGGAGACTGATGGCGGCGCCACACAGTGGCGTTATGTCTCTATAAAAGTGGTGGTCTTTTATTATGTTATTTATTAATGGTATTATTTTAATATCATATCAATATTGTACCCCGCACAGGGGGGAGGTACGGGTAGGTAGTGACGAAAAATAACGATACGGGACTCTTACGAGGTCTCGCAATCGGAATGAGTACACTTTAAATATTTTAACGAGATAAAATTTAAGGGCATTGAGGGTCTGGTGCCAGTGGTGGTTGATTAGATCCACACACTATACTTTTTATAATTATGTGGCGTTATGTCTGTATGAAAGTGGTGGTCTTTTATTATGTTATTTATTAATGGTATTTTTTTAATATCATATCAATATTGTACCCCGCACGGGGGGAGGTAGGGGGGTAGGTAGTGACGAAAAATAACGATACGGGACTCTTACGAGGTCTCGTTATCGGAATGAGTTTCTGCGACTACCATTGTTTGTCGCGGGTAACGGGGAATCAGGGTTCGATTCCGGTGAGGGAGCCTGAGAAACTGCTACCACATCCAAGGAAGGCAGCAGGCGCGCAAATTACCCACTCCCTGCACGGGGGGGGAGGTACGGGTAGGTAGTGACGAAAAATAACGATACGGGACTCTTACGAGGTCTCGTCATCGAAATCGTCACTTGTAAATATAAACGCGCAAGATCGTTACACGAACCGCTTACCATTATAGTAAACTACTATGCAAACACACATAACATATACGCAATAAGGGAACTTTAAATTGGAGATTTTACCCTACCACACCCGTCTGTCTCATTCTGAAGACTATTCAAAATAATTGCTATTTTTCATTCTCATTCAAATATAAATAATAGTAAATAATATATAATTTTTGACTGAACTGAACCCAAGTGCCCGGCCTGTAGCCGGGCACCCCTCGTATTCATGTTCTAACCTAACCTAACCTAAATCTAGTTTTGACACCTTTAGACTTTAGATTCAAGATTTAATGTGAATATATGCATTAATAAAACTCATTACTATTTTAATACTAGTTATGCTGCTGTTGATGCACTGATGAAAGCCAGATAGCTAGATCAGTGTTTAGTTAGTCGTAGTTGCCGGTGGGCTGAGGTCTAAAGGAATCCAAACTAGTTTTAAAAGGTTTGGATAGGTTAGGTTAGGTTAGAACATGAATAAGACGGGTGCCCGGCCGCAGGCCGGTCACTTAGGTTCAGTTCCGTTTAAAAAAAAAAAAAACAAAAAACAAAACGGACCAATACAAAGTATTCTTATTCATATTAGAAGATATTGTAAAATAACATTTAATTTAATTTTTTTTTTTTTTTTTCACTTACACATTAGGCCCGTCGCGCCGCGCCACTACTGTATGGGGCGAAGGTGCGAAGTCGACGGCGACGACAAAGTACCGAGTCTAAGGAGACTGATGGCGGCGCCACACAGTGGCGTTATGTCTCTATAAAAGTGGTGATCTTTTATTATGTTATTTATTAATGGTATTATTTTAATATCATATCAATATTTTTGGAGCCTGAGAAACTGCTGCCACATCCAAGGAAGGCAGCAGGCGCGCAAATTACCCACTCCCTGCACGGGGGGGGAGGTACGGGTAGGTAGTGACGAAAAATAACGATACGGGACTCTTACGAGGTCTCGTCATCGAAATCGTCACTTGTAAATATAAACGCGCAAGATCGTTACACGAACCGCTTACCATTATAGTAAACTACTATGCAAACACACATAACATATACGCAATAAGGGAACTTTTAATTGGAGATTTTACCCTACCACACCCGTCTGTCTCATTCTGAAAACTATTCAAAATAATTGCTATTTTTCATTCTCATTCAAATATAAATAATAGTAAATAATATATAATTTTTGACTGAACTGAAACCAAGTGCCCGGCCTGTAGCCGGGCACCCCTCGTATTCATGTTCTAACCTAACCTAACCTAAATCTAGTTTTGACACCTTTAGACTTTAGATTCAAGATTTAATGTGAATATATGCATTAATAAAAACTCATTACTATTTTAATACTAGTTATGCTGCTGTTGATGCACTGATGAAAGCCAGATAGCTAGATCAGTGTTTAGTTAGTCGTAGTTGCCGGTGGGCTGAGGTCTAAAGGAATCCAAACTAGTTTTAAAAGGTTTGGATAGGTTAGGTTAGGTTAGAACATGAATAAGACGGGTGCCCGGCCGCAGGCCGGTCACTTAGGTTCAGTTCCGTTTAAAAAAAAAAAAACAAAAAACAAAACGGACCAATACAAAGTATTCTTATTCATATTAGAAGATATTGTAAAATAACAATTAATTTCATTTTTTTTTTTTTTTTCACTTACACATTAGGCCCGTCGCGCCGCGCCACTACTATATGGGGCGAAGGTGCGAAGTCGACGGCGACGACAAAGTACCGAGTCTAAGGAGACTGATGGCGGCGCCACACAGTGGCGTTATGTCTCTATAAAAGTGGTGGTCTTTTATTATGTTATTTATTAATGGTATTATTTTAATATCATATCAATATTGTACCCCGCACAGGGGGGAGGTACGGGTAGGTAGTGACGAAAAATAACGATACGGGACTCTTACGAGGTCTCACAATCGGAATGAGTACACTTTAAATATTTTAACGAGATAAAATTTAAGGGCATTGAGGGTCTGGTGCCAGTGGTGGTTGATTAGATCCACACACTATACTTTTTATAATTATGTGGCGTTATGTCTGTATGAAAGTGGTGGTCTTTTATTATGTTATTTATTAATGGTATTTTTTTAATATCATATCAATATTGTACCCCGCACGGGGGGAGGTAGGGGGGTAGGTAGTGACGAAAAATAACGATACGGGACTCTTACGAGGTCTCGTAATCGGAATGAGTTTCTGCGACTACCATTGTTTGTCGCGGGTAACGGGGAATCAGGGTTCGATTCCGGTGAGGGAGCCTGAGAAACTGCTACCACATCCAAGGAAGGCAGCAGGCGCGCAAATTACCCACTCCCTGCACGGGGGGGGAGGTACGGGTAGGTAGTGACGAAAAATAACGATACGGGACTCTTACGAGGTCTCGTCATCGAAATCGTCACTTGTAAATATAAACGCGCAAGATCGTTACACGAACCGCTTACCATTATAGTAAACTACTATGCAAACACACATAACATATACGCAATAAGGGAACTTTAAATTGGAGATTTTACCCTACCACACCCGTCTGTCTCATTCTGAAAACTATTCAAAATAATTGCTATTTTTCATTCTCATTCAAATATAAATAATAGTAAATAATATATAATTTTTGACTGAACTGAACCCAAGTGCCCGGCCTGTAGCCGGGCACCCCTCGTATTCATGTTCTAACCTAACCTAACCTAACCTAAATCTAGTTTTGACACCTTTAGACTTTAGATTCAAGATTTAATGTGAATATATGCATTAATAAAAACTCATTACTATTTTAATACTAGTTATGCTGCTGTTGATGCACTGATGAAAGCCAGATAGCTAGATCAGTGTTTAGTTAGTCGTAGTTGCCGGTGGGCTGAGGTCTAAAGGAATCCAAACTAGTTTTAAAAGGTTTGGATAGGTTAGGTTAGGTTAGAACATGAATAAGACGGGTGCCCGGCCGCAGGCCGGTCGCTTAGGTTCAGTTCCGTTTAAAAAAAAAAACAAAAAACAAAACGTACCAATACAAAGTACTCTTATTCATATTAGAAGATATTGTAAAATAACAATTCATTTAATTTTTTTTTTTTTTTTTTTCAATTACACATTAGGCCCGTCGCGCCGCGCCACTACTATATGGGGCGAAGGTGCGAAGTCGACGGCGACGACAAAGTACCGAGTCTAAGGAGACTGATGGCGGCGCCACACAGTGGCGTTATGTCTCTATAAAAGTGGTGGTCTTTTATTATGTTATTTATTAATGGTATTATTTTAATATCATATCAATATTGTACCCCGCACAGGGGGGAGGTACGGGTAGGTAGTGACGAAAAATAACGATACGGGACTCTTACGAGGTCTCGCAATCGGAATGAGTACACTTTAAATATTTTAACGAGGTAAAATTTAAGGGCATTGAGGGTCTGGTGCCAGTGGTGGTTGATTAGATCCACACACTATACTTTTTATAATTATGTGGCGTTATGTCTGTATGAAAGTGGTGGTCTTTTATTATGTTATTTATTAATGGTATTTTTTTAATATCATATCAATATTGTACCCCGCACGGGGGGAGGTAGGGGGGTAGGTAGTGACGAAAAATAACGATACGGGACTCTTACGAGGTCTCGTAATCGGAATGAGTTTCTGCGACTACCATTGTTTGTCGCGGGTAACGGGGAATCAGGGTTCGATTCCGGTGAGGGAGCCTGAGAAACTGCTACCACATCCAAGGAAGGCAGCAGGCGCGCAAATTACCCACTCCCTGCACGGGGGGGGAGGTACGGGTAGGTAGTGACGAAAAATAACGATACGGGACTCTTACGAGGTCTCGTCATCGAAATCGTCACTTGTAAATATAAACGCGCAAGATCGTTACACGAACCGCTTACCATTATAGTAAACTACTATGCAAACACACATAACATATACGCAATAAGGGAACTTTAAATTGGAGATTTTACCCTACCACACCCGTCTGTCTCATTCTGAAGACTATTCAAAATAATTGCTATTTTTCATTCTCATTCAAATATAAATAATAGTAAATAATATATAATTTTTGACTGAACTGAACCCAAGTGCCCGGCCTGTAGCCGGGCACCCCTCGTATTCATGTTCTAACCTAACCTAACCTAAATCTAGTTTTGACACCTTTAGACTTTAGATTCAAGATTTAATGTGAATATATGCATTAATAAAAACTCATTACTATTTTAATACTAGTTATGCTGCTGTTGATGCACCGATGAAAGCCAGATAGCTAGATCAGTGTTTAGTTAGTCGTAGTTGCCGGTGGGCTGAGGTCTAAGGGAATCCAAACTAGTTTTAAAAGGTTTGGATAGGTTAGGTTAGGTTAGAACATGAATAAGACGGGTGCCCGGCCGCAGGCCGGTCACTTAGGTTCAGTTCCGTTTAAAAAAAAAAAAACAAAAAACAAAACGTACCAATACGAAGTACTCTTATTCATATTAGAAGATATTGTAAAATAACAATTAATTTAATTTTTTTTTTTTTTTTTTCACTTACACATTAGGCCCGTCGCGCCGCGCCACTACTATATGGGGCGAAGGTGCGAAGTCGACGGCGACGACAAAGTACCGAGTCTAAGGAGACTGATGGCGGCACCACACAGTGGCGTTATGTCTCTATAAAAGTGGTGGTCTTTTATTATGTTATTTATTAATGGTATTATTTTAATATCATATCAATATTGTACCCCGCACAGGGGGGAGGTACGGGTAGGTAGTGACGAAAAATAACGATACGGGACTCTTACGAGGTCTCGCAATCGGAATGAGTACACTTTAAATATTTTAACGAGGTAAAATTTAAGGGCATTGAGGGTCTGGTGCCAGTGGTGGTTGATTAGATCCACTATACTTTTTATAATTATGTGGCGTTATGTCTGTATGAAAGTGGTGGTCTTTTATTATGTTATTTATTAATGGTATTTTTTTAATATCATATCAATATTGTACCCCGCACGGGGGGAAGTAGGGGGGTAGGTAGTGACGAAAAATAACGATACGGGACTCTTACGAGGTCTCGTAATCGGAATGAGTTTCTGCGACTACCATTGTTTGTCGTGGGTAACGGGGAATCAGGGTTCGATTCCGGTGAGGGAGCCTGAGAAACTGCTGCCACATCCAAGGAAGGCAGCAGGCGCGCAAATTACCTACTCCCTGCACGGGGGGGGAGGTACGGGTAGGTAGTGACGAAAAATAACGATACGGGACTCTTACGAGGTCTCGTCATCGAATAATCAATACACGAACTGCCCACACACTTGTAAATATAGACGTGCAAGATCGTTACACGAACCGCTTACTATTATAGTAAACCACTATGCAAACACACATAACATATACTCAATAAGGGAACTTTAAATTGGAGATTTTACCCTACCACACCCGTCTGTCTCATTCTGAAGACTATTCAAAATAATTGCTATTTTTCATTCTCATTCAAATATAAATAATAGTAAATAATATATAATTTTTGACTGAACTGAACCCAAGTGCCCGGCCTGTAGCCGGGCACCCCTCGTATTCATGTTCTAACCTAACTTCACCTAAATCTAGTTTTGACACCTTTAGACTTTAGATTCAAGATTTAATGTGAATATATGCATTAATAAAAACTCATTACTATTTTAATACTAGTTATGCTGCTGTTGATGCACTGATGAAAGCCAGATAGCTAGATCAGTGTTTAGTTAGTCGTAGTTGCCGGTGGGCTGAGGTCTAAAGGAATCCAAACTAGTTTTAAAAGGTTTGGATAGGTTAGGTTAGGTTAGAACATGAATAAGACGGGTGCCCGGCCGCAGGCCGGTCACTTAGGTTCAGTTCCGTTTAAAAAAAAAAAAACAAAAAACAAAACGGACCAATACAAAGTATTCTTATTCATATTAGAAGATATTGTAAAATAACAATTAATTTAATTTTTTTTTTTTTTTTTCACTTACACATTAGGCCCGTCGCGCCGCGCCACTACTATATGGGGCGAAGGTGCGAAGTCGACGGCGACGACAAAGTACCGAGTCTAAGGAGACTGATGGCGGCGCCACACAGTGGCGTTATGTCTCTATAAAAGTGGTGGTCTTTTATTATGTTATTTATTAATGGTATTATTTTAATATCATATCAATATTGTACCCCGCACAGGGGGGAGGTACGGGTAGGTAGTGACGAAAAATAACGATACGGGACTCTTACGAGGTCTCGCAATCGGAATGAGTACACTTTAAATATTTTAACGAGATAAAATTTAAGGGCATTGAGGGTCTGGTGCCAGTGGTGGTTGATTAGATCCACACACTATACTTTTTATAATTATGTGGCGTTATGTCTGTATGAAAGTGGTGGTCTTTTATTATGTTATTTATTAATGGTATTTTTTTAATATCATATCAATATTGTACCCCGCACGGGGGGAGGTAGGGGGGTAGGTAGTGACGAAAAATAACGATACGGGACTCTTACGAGGTCTCGTAATCGGAATGAGTTTCTGCGACTACCATTGTTTGTCGCGGGTAACGGGGAATCAGGGTTCGATTCCGGTGAGGGAGCCTGAGAAACTGCTACCACATCCAAGGAAGGCAGCAGGCGCGCAAATTACCCACTCCCTGCACGGGGGGGGAGGTACGGGTAGGTAGTGACGAAAAATAACGATACGGGACTCTTACGAGGTCTCGTCATCGAAATCGTCACTTGTAAATATAAACGCGCAAGATCGTTACACGAACCGCTTACCATTATAGTAAACTACTATGCAAACACACATAACATATACGCAATAAGGGAACTTTAAATTGGAGATTTTACCCTACCACACCCGTCTGTCTCATTCTGAAAACTATTCAAAATAATTGCTATTTTTCATTCTCATTCAAATATAAATAATAGTAAATAATATATAATTTTTGACTGAACTGAACCCAAGTGCCCGGCCTGTAGCCGGGCACCCCTCGTATTCATGTTCTAACCTAACCTAACCTAAATCTAGTTTTGACACCTTTAGACTTTAGATTCAAGATTTAATGTGAATATATGCATTAATAAAAACTCATTACTATTTTAATACTAGTTATGCTGCTGTTGATGCACTGATGAAAGCCAGATAGCTAGATCAGTGTTTAGTTAGTCGTAGTTGCCGGTGGGCTGAGGTCTAAAGGAATCCAAACTAGTTTTAAAAGGTTTGGATAGGTTAGGTTAGGTTAGAACATGAATAAGACGGGTGCCCGGCCGCAGGCCGGTCACTTAGGTTCAGTTCCGTGTAAAAAAAAAAAAACAAAAAACAAAACGTACCAATACGAAGTACTCTTATTCATATTAGAAGATATTGTAAAATAACAATTAATTTAATTTTTTTTTTTTTTTTTCACTTACACATTAGGCCCGTCGCGCCGCGCCACTACTATATGGGGCGAAGGTGCGAAGTCGACGGCGATGACAAAGTACCGAGTCTAAGGAGACTGATGGCGGCGCCACACAGTGGCGTTATGTCTCTATAAAAGTGGTGGTCTTTTATTATGTTATTTATTAATGGTATTATTTTAATATCATATCAATATTATACCCCGCACAGGGGGGAGGTACGGGTAGGTAGTGACGAAAAATAACGATACGGGACTCTTACGAGGTCTCGCAATCGGAATGAGTACACTTTAAATATTTTAACGAGATAAAATTTAAGGGCATTGAGGGTCTGGTGCCAGTGGTGGTTGATTAGATACACACACTATACTTTTTATAATTATGTGGCGTTATGTCTGTATGAAAGTGGTGGTCTTTTATTATGTTATTTATTAATGGTATTTTTTTAATATCATATCAATATTGTACCCCGCACGGGGGGAGGTAGGGGGTAGGTAGTGACGAAAAATAACGATACAGGACTCTTACGAGGTCTCGTAATCGGAATGAGTTTCTGCGACTACCATTGTTTGTCGCGGGTAACGGGGAATCAGGGTTCGATTCCGGTGAGGGAGCCTGAGAAACTGCTACCACATCCAAGGAAGGCAGCAGGCGCGCAAATTACCCACTCCCTGCACGGGGGGGGAGGTACGGGTAGGTAGTGACGAAAAATAACGATACGGGACTCTTACGAGGTCTCGTCATCGAAATCGTCACTTGTAAATATAAACGCGCAAGATCGTTACACGAACCGCTTACCATTATAGTAAACTACTATGCAAACACACATAACATATACGCAATAAGGGAACTTTAAATTGGAGATTTTACCCTACCACACCCGTCTGTCTCATTCTGAAAACTATTCAAAATAATTGCTATTTTTCATTCTCATTCAAATATAAATAATAGTAAATAATATATAATTTTTGACTGAACTGAACCCAAGTGCCCGGCCTGTAGCCGGGCACCCCTCGTATTCATGTTCTAACCTAACCTAACCTAAATCTAGTTTTGACACCTTTAGACTTTAGATTCAAGATTTAATGTGAATATATGCATTAATAAAAACTCATTACTATTTTAATACTAGTTATGCTGCTGTTGATGCACTGATGAAAGCCAGATAGCTAGATCAGTGTTTAGTTAGTCGTAGTTGCCGGTGGGCTGAGGTCTAAAGGAATCCAAACTAGTTTTAAAAGGTTTGGATAGGTTAGGTTAGGTTAGAACATGAATAAGACGGGTGCCCGGCCGCAGGCCGGTCACTTAGGTTCAGTTCCGTTTAAAAAAAAAAAAACAAAAAACAAAACGGACCAATACAAAGTATTCTTATTCATATTAGAAGATATTGTAAAATAACAATTAATTTAATTTTTTTTTTTTTTTTTTCACTTACACATTAGGCCCGTCGCGCCGCGCCACTACTATATGGGGCGAAGGTGCGAAGTCGACGGCGATGACAAAGTACAGAGTCTAAGGAGACTGATGGCGGCGCCACACAGTGGCGTTATGTCTCTATAAAAGTGGTGGTCTTTTATTATGTTATTTATTAATGGTATTATTTTAATATCATATCAATATTGTACCCCGCACAGGGGGGAGGTACGGGTAGGTAGTGACGAAAAATAACGATACGGGACTCTTACGAGGTCTCGCAATCGGAATGAGTACACTTTAAATATTTTAACGAGATAAAATTTAAGGGCATTGAGGGTCTGGTGCCAGTGGTGGTTGATTAGATCCACACACTATACTTTTTATAATTATGTGGCGTTATGTCTGTATGAAAGTGGTGGTCTTTTATTATGTTATTTATTAATGGTATTTTTTTAATATCATATCAATATTGTACCCCGCACGGGGGGAGGTAGGGGGGTAGGTAGTGACGAAAAATAACGATACGGGACTCTTACGAGGTCTCGTAATCGGAATGAGTTTCTGCGACTACCATTGTTTGTCGCGGGTAACGGGGAATCAGGGTTCGATTCCAGTGAGGGAGCCTGAGAAACTGCTACCACATCCAAAGAAGGCAGCAGGCGCGCAAATTACCCACTCCCTGCACAGGGGGGGAGGTACGGGTAGGTAGTGACGAAAAATAACGATACGGGACTCTTACGAGGTCTCGTCATCGAAATCGTCACTTGTAAATATAAACGCGCAAGATCGTTACACGAACCGCTTACCATTATAGTAAACTACTATGCAAACACACATAACATATACGCAATAAGGGAACTTTAAATTGGAGATTTTACCCTACCACACCCGTCTGTCTCATTCTGAAAACTATTCAAAATAATTGCTATTTTTCATTCTCATTCAAATATAAATAATAGTAAATAATATATAATTTTTGACTGAACTGAACCCAAGTGCCCGGCCTGTAGCCGGGCACCCCTCGTATTCATGTTCTAACCTAACCTAACCTAAATCTAGTTTTGACACCTTTAGACTTTAGATTCAAGATTTAATGTGAATATATGCATTAATAAAAACTCATTACTATTTTAATACTAGTTATGCTGCTGTTGATGCACTGATGAAAGCCAGATAGCTAGATCAGTGTTTAGTTAGTCGTAGTTGCCGGTGGGCTGAGGTCTAAAGGAATCCAAACTAGTTTTAAAAGGTTTGGATAGGTTAGGTTAGGTTAGAACATGAATAAGACGGGTGCCCGGCCGCAGGCCGGTCACTTAGGTTCAGTTCCGTTTAAAAAAAAAAAAAACAAAAAACAAAACGGACCAATACAAAGTATTCTTATTCATATTAGAAGATATTGTAAAATAACATTTAATTTAATTTTTTTTTTTTTTTCACTTACACATTAGGCCCGTCGCGCCGCGCCACTACTGTATGGGGCGAAGGTGCGAAGTCGACGGCGACGACAAAGTACCGAGTCTAAGGAGACTGATGGCGGCGCCACACAGTGGCGTTATATCTCTATAAAAGTGGTGGTCTTTTATTATGTTATTTATTAATGGTATTATTTTAATATCATATCAATATTGTACCCCGCACAGGGGGGAGGTACGGGTAGGTAGTGACGAAAAATAACGATACGGGACTCTTACGAGGTCTCGCAATCGGAATGAGTACACTTTAAATATTTTAACGAGGTAAAATTTAAGGGCATTGAGGGTCTGGTGCCAGTGGTGGTTGATTAGATCCACTATACTTTTTATAATTATGTGGCGTTATGTCTGTATGAAAGTGGTGGTCTTTTATTATGTTATTTATTAATGGTATTATTTTAATATCATATCAATATTGTACCCCGCACAGGGGGGAGGTACGGGTAGGTAGTGACGAAAAATAACGATACGGGACTCTTACGAGGTCTCGCAATCGGAATGAGTACACTTTAAATATTTTAACGAGATAAAATTTAAGGGCATTGAGGGTCTGGTGCCAGTGGTGGTTGATTAGATCCACACACTATACTTTTTATAATTATGTGGCGTTATGTCTGTATGAAAGTGGTGGTCTTTTATTATGTTATTTATTAATGGTATTTTTTTAATATCATATCAATATTGTACCCCGCACGGGGGGAGGTAGGGGGGTAGGTAGTGACGAAAAATAACGATACGGGACTCTTACGAGGTCTCGTAATCGGAATGAGTTTCTGCGACTACCATTGTTTGTCGCGGGTAACGGGGAATCAGGGTTCGATTCCGGTGAGGGAGCCTGAGAAACTGCTACCACATCCAAGGAAGGCAGCAGGCGCGCAAATTACCCACT
Source organism: Pararge aegeria (assembly GCF_905163445.1). Lineage (NCBI taxonomy): Eukaryota > Metazoa > Arthropoda > Insecta > Lepidoptera > Nymphalidae > Pararge > Pararge aegeria. The sequence goes on from NC_053187.1 coordinate 20,247,776, forward strand.
CCCTGCACGGGGGGGGAGGTACGGGTAGGTAGTGACGAAAAATAACGATACGGGACTCTTACGAGGTCTCGTCATCGAAATCGTCACTTGTAAATATAAACGCGCAAGATCGTTACACGAACCGCTTACCATTATAGTAAACTACTATGCAAACACACATAACATATACGCAATAAGGGAACTTTAAATTGGAGATTTTACCCTACCACACCCGTCTGTCTCATTCTGAAAACTATTCAAAATAATTGCTATTTTTCATTCTCATTCAAATATAAATAATAGTAAATAATATATAATTTTTGACTGAACTGAACCCAAGTGCCCGGCCTGTAGCCGGGCACCCCTCGTATTCATGTTCTAACCTAACCTAACCTAAATCTAGTTTTGACACCTTTAGACTTTAGATTCAAGATTTAATGTGAATATATGCATTAATAAAAACTCATTACTATTTTAATACTAGTTATGCTGCTGTTGATGCACTGATGAAAGCCAGATAGCTAGATCAGTGTTTAGTTAGTCGTAGTTGCCGGTGGGCTGAGGTCTAAAGGAATCCAAACTAGTTTTAAAAGGTTTGGATAGGTTAGGTTAGGTTAGAACATGAATAAGACGGGTGCCCGGCCGCAGGCCGGTCACTTAGGTTCAGTTCCGTTTAAAAAAAAAAAAACAAAAAACAAAACGTACCAATACGAAGTACTCTTATTCATATTAGAAGATATTGTAAAATAACAATTAATTTAATTTTTTTTTTTTTTTTTTTCACTTACACATTAGGCCCGTCGCGCCGCGCCACTACTATATGGGGCGAAGGTGCGAAGTCGACGGCGATGACAAAGTACCGAGTCTAAGGAGACTGATGGCGGCGCCACACAGTGGCGTTATGTCTCTATAAAAGTGGTGGTCTTTTATTATGTTATTTATTAATGGTATTATTTTAATATCATATCAATATTGTACCCCGCACAGGGGGGAGGTACGGGTAGGTAGTGACGAAAAATAACGATACGGGACTCTTACGAGGTCTCGCAATCGGAATGAGTACACTTTAAATATTTTAACGAGATAAAATTTAAGGGCATTGAGGGTCTGGTGCCAGTGGTGGTTGATTAGATCCACACACTATACTTTTTATAATTATGTGGCGTTATGTCTGTATGAAAGTGGTGGTCTTTTATTATGTTATTTATTAATGGTATTTTTTTAATATCATATCAATATTGTACCCCGCACGGGGGGAGGTAGGGGGTAGGTAGTGACGAAAAATAACGATACAGGACTCTTACGAGGTCTCGTAATCGGAATGAGTTTCTGCGACTACCATTGTTTGTCGCGGGTAACGGGGAATCAGGGTTCGATTCCGGTGAGGGAGCCTGAGAAACTGCTACCACATCCAAGGAAGGCAGCAGGCGCGCAAATTACCCACTCCCTGCACGGGGGGGGAGGTACGGGTAGGTAGTGACGAAAAATAACGATACGGGACTCTTACGAGGTCTCGTCATCGAAATCGTCACTTGTAAATATAAACGCGCAAGATCGTTACACGAACCGCTTACCATTATAGTAAACTACTATGCAAACACACATAACATATACGCAATAAGGGAACTTTAAATTGGAGATTTTACCCTACCACACCCGTCTGTCTCATTCTGAAAACTATTCAAAATAATTGCTATTTTTCATTCTCATTCAAATATAAATAATAGTAAATAATATATAATTTTTGACTGAACTGAACCCAAGTGCCCGGCCTGTAGCCGGGCACCCCTCGTATTCATGTTCTAACCTAACCTAACCTAAATCTAGTTTTGACACCTTTAGACTTTAGATTCAAGATTTAATGTGAATATATGCATTAATAAAACTCATTACTATTTTAATACTAGTTATGCTGCTGTTGATGCACTGATGAAAGCCAGATAGCTAGATCAGTGTTTAGTTAGTCGTAGTTGCCGGTGGGCTGAGGTCTAAAGGAATCCAAACTAGTTTTAAAAGGTTTGGATAGGTTAGGTTAGGTTAGAACATGAATAAGACGGGTGCCCGGCCGCAGGCCGGTCACTTAGGTTCAGTTCCGTTTTAAAAAAAAAAAAACAAAAAACAAAACGGACCAATACAAAGTATTCTTATTCATATTAGAAGATATTGTAAAATAACATTTAATTTAATTTTTTTTTTTTTTTTTCACTTACACATTAGGCCCGTCGCGCCGCGCCACTACTGTATGGGGCGAAGGTGCGAAGTCGACGGCGACGACAAAGTACCGAGTCTAAGGAGACTGATGGCGGCGCCACACAGTGGCGTTATGTCTCTATAAAAGTGGTGATCTTTTATTATGTTATTTATTAATGGTATTATTTTAATATCATATCAATATTTTTGGAGCCTGAGAAACTGCTGCCACATCCAAGGAAGGCAGCAGGCGCGCAAATTACCCACTCCCTGCACGGGGGGGGAGGTACGGGTAGGTAGTGACGAAAAATAACGATACGGGACTCTTACGAGGTCTCGTCATCGAAATCGTCACTTGTAAATATAAACGCGCAAGATCGTTACACGAACCGCTTACCATTATAGTAAACTACTATGCAAACACACATAACATATACGCAATAAGGGAACTTTAAATTGGAGATTTTACCCTACCACACCCGTCTGTCTCATTCTGAAAACTATTCAAAATAATTGCTATTTTTCATTCTCATTCAAATATAAATAATAGTAAATAATATATAATTTTTGACTGAACTGAACCCAAGTGCCCGGCCTGTAGCCGGGCACCCCTCGTATTCATGTTCTAACCTAACCTAACCTAAATCTAGTTTTGACACCTTTAGACTTTAGATTCAAGATTTAATGTGAATATATGCATTAATAAAAACTCATTACTATTTTAATACTAGTTATGCTGCTGTTGATGCACTGATGAAAGCCAGATAGCTAGATCAGTGTTTAGTTAGTCGTAGTTGCCGGTGGGCTGAGGTCTAAAGGAATCCAAACTAGTTTTAAAAGGTTTGGATAGGTTAGGTTAGGTTAGAACATGAATAAGACGGGTGCCCGGCCGCAGGCCGGTCACTTAGGTTCAGTTCCGTTTAAAAAAAAAAAAACAAAAAACAAAACGGACCAATACAAAGTATTCTTATTCATATTAGAAGATATTGTAAAATAACAATTAATTTAATTTTTTTTTTTTTTTTTTCACTTACACATTAGGCCCGTCGCGCCGCGCCACTACTATATGGGGCGAAGGTGCGAAGTCGACGGCGACGACAAAGTACCGAGTCTAAGGAGACTGATGGCGGCGCCACACAGTGGCGTTATGTCTCTATAAAAGTGGTGGTCTTTTATTATGTTATTTATTAATGGTATTATTTTAATATCATATCAATATTGTACCCCGCACAGGGGGGAGGTACGGGTAGGTAGTGACGAAAAATAACGATACGGGACTCTTACGAGGTCTCACAATCGGAATGAGTACACTTTAAATATTTTAACGAGATAAAATTTAAGGGCATTGAGGGTCTGGTGCCAGTGGTGGTTGATTAGATCAACACACTATACTTTTTATAATTATGTGGCGTTATGTCTGTATGAAAGTGGTGGTCTTTTATTATGTTATTTATTAATGGTATTTTTTTAATATCATATCAATATTGTACCCCGCACGGGGGGAGGTAGGGGGGTAGGTAGTGACGAAAAATAACGATACGGGACTCTTACGAGGTCTCGTAATCGGAATGAGTTTCTGCGACTACCATTGTTTGTCGCGGGTAACGGGGAATCAGGGTTCGATTCCGGTGAGGGAGCCTGAGAAACTGCTACCACATCCAAGGAAGGCAGCAGGCGCGCAAATTACCCACTCCCTGCACGGGGGGGGAGGTACGGGTAGGTAGTGACGAAAAATAACGATACGGGACTCTTACGAGGTCTCGTCATCGAAATCGTCACTTGTAAATATAAACGCGCAAGATCGTTACACGAACCGCTTACCATTATAGTAAACTACTATGCAAACACACATAACATATACGCAATAAGGGAACTTTAAATTGGAGATTTTACCCTACCACACCCGTCTGTCTCATTCTGAAAACTATTCAAAATAATTGCTATTTTTCATTCTCATTCAAATATAAATAATAGTAAATAATATATAATTTTTGACTGAACTGAACCCAAGTGCCCGGCCTGTAGCCGGGCACCCCTCGTATTCATGTTCTAACCTAACCTAACCTAAATCTAGTTTTGACACCTTTAGACTTTAGATTCAAGATTTAATGTGAATATATGCATTAATAAAAACTCATTACTATTTTAATACTAGTTATGCTGCTGTTGATGCACTGATGAAAGCCAGATAGCTAGATCAGTGTTTAGTTAGTCGTAGTTGCCGGTGGGCTGAGGTCTAAAGGAATCCAAACTAGTTTTAAAAGGTTTGGATAGGTTAGGTTAGGTAAGAACATGAATAAGACGGGTGCCCGGCCGCAGGCCGGTCACTTAGGTTCAGTTCCGTTTAAAAAAAAAAAAACAAAAAACAAAACGGACCAATACAAAGTATTCTTATTCATATTAGAAGATATTGTAAAATAACAATTAATTTAATTTTTTTTTTTTTTTTTTCACTTACACATTAGGCCCGTCGCGCCGCGCCACTACTATATGGGGCGAAGGTGCGAAGTCGACGGCGACGACAAAGTACCGAGTCTAAGGAGACTGATGGCGGCGCCACACAGTGGCGTTATGTCTCTATAAAAGTGGTGGTCTTTTATTATGTTATTTATTAATGGTATTATTTTAATATCATATCAATATTGTACCCCGCACAGGGGGGAGGTACGGGTAGGTAGTGACGAAAAATAACGATACGGGACTCTTACGAGGTCTCACAATCGGAATGAGTACACTTTAAATATTTTAACGAGATAAAATTTAAGGGCATTGAGGGTCTGGTGCCAGTGGTGGTTCATTAGATCCACTATACTTTTTATAATTATGTGGCGTTATGTCTGTATGAAAGTGGTGGTCTTTTATTATGTTATTTATTAATGGTATTTTTTTAATATCATATCAATATTGTACCCCGCACGGGGGGAAGTAGGGGGGTAGGTAGTGACGAAAAATAATGATACGGGACTCTTACGAGGTCTCGTAATCGGAATGAGTTTCTGCGACTACCATTGTTTGTCGCGGGTAACGGGGAATCAGGGTTCGATTCCGGTGAGGGAGCCTGAGAAACTGCTACCACATCCAAGGAAGGCAGCAGGCGCGCAAATTACCCACTCCCTGCACGGGGGGGGAGGTACGGGTAGGTAGTGACGAAAAATAACGATACGGGACTCTTACGAGGTCTCGTCATCGAAATCGTCACTTGTAAATATAAACGCGCAAGATCGTTACACGAACCGCTTACCATTATAGTAAACTACTATGCAAACACACATAACATATACGCAATAAGGGAACTTTAAATTGGAGATTTTACCCTACCACACCCGTCTGTCTCTTTCTGAAAACTATTCAAAATAATTGCTATTTTTCATTCTCATTCAAATATAAATAATAGTAAATAATATATAATTTTTGACTGAACTGAACCCAAGTGCCCGGCCTGTAGCCGGGCACCCCTCGTATTCATGTTCTAACCTAACCTAACCTAAATCTAGTTTTGACACCTTTAGACTTTAGATTCAAGATTTAATGTGAATATATGCATTAATAAAAACTCATTACTATTTTAATACTAGTTATGCTGCTGTTGATGCACTGATGAAAGCCAGATAGCTAGATCAGTGTTTAGTTAGTCGTAGTTGCCGGTGGGCTGAGGTCTAAAGGAATCCAAACTAGTTTTAAAAGGTTTGGATAGGTTAGGTTAGGTTAGAACATGAATAAAACGGGTGCCCGGCCGCAGGCCGGTCACTTAGGTTCAGTTCCGTTTAAAAAAAAAAAAACAAAAAACAAAACGGACCAATACAAAGTATTCTTATTCATATTAGAAGATATTGTAAAATAACAATTAATTTAATTTTTTTTTTTTTTTTTTCACTTACACATTAGGCCCGTCGCGCCGCGCCACTACTATATGGGGCGAAGGTGCGAAGTCGACGGCGACGACAAAGTACCGAGTCTAAGGAGACTGATGGCGGCACCACACAGTGGCGTTATGTCTCTATAAAAGTGGTATGTTATGTTATGTTATTTATTAATGGTATTATTTTAATATCATATCAATATTGTACCCCGCACAGGGGGGAGGTACGGGTAGGTAGTGACGAAAAATAACGATACGGGACTCTTACGAGGTCTCGCAATCGGAATGAGTACACTTTAAATATTTTAACGAGGTAAAATTTAAGGGCATTGAGGGTCTGGTGCCAGTGGTGGTTCATTAGATCCACTATACTTTTTATAATTATGTGGCGTTATGTCTGTATGAAAGTGGTGGTCTTTTATTATGTTATTTATTAATGGTATTTTTTTAATATCATATCAATATTGTACCCCGCACGGGGGGAAGTAGGGGGGTAGGTAGTGACGAAAAATAACGATACGGGACTCTTACGAGGTCTCGTAATCGGAATGAGTTTCTGCGACTACCATTGTTTGTCGTGGGTAACGGGGAATCAGGGTTCGATTCCGGTGAGGGAGCCTGAGAAACTGCTGCCACATCCAAGGAAGGCAGCAGGCGCGCAAATTACCCACTCCCTGCACGGGGGGGGAGGGACGGGTAGGTAGTGACGAAAAATAACGATACGGGACTCTTACGAGGTCTCGTCATCGAATAATCAATACACGAACTGCCCACACACTTGTAAATATAGACGTGCAAGATCGTTACACGAACCGCTTACCATTATAGTAAACTACTATGCAAACACACATAACATATACGCAATAAGGGAACTTTAAATTGGAGATTTTACCCTACCACACCCGTCTGTCTCATTCTGAAAACTATTCAAAATAATTGCTATTTTTCATTCTCATTCAAATATAAATAATAGTAAATAATATATAATTTTTGACTGAACTGAACCCAAGTGCCCGGCCTGTAGCCGGGCACCCCTCGTATTCATGTTCTAACCTAACCTAACCTAACCTAAATCTAGTTTTGACACCTTTAGACTTTAGATTCAAGATTTAATGTGAATATATGCATTAATAAAAACTCATTACTATTTTAATACTAGTTATGCTGCTGTTGATGCACTGATGAAAGCCAGATAGCTAGATCAGTGTTTAGTTAGTCGTAGTTGCCGGTGGGCTGAGGTCTAAAGGAATCCAAACTAGTTTTAAAAGGTTTGGATAGGTTAGGTTAGGTTAGAACATGAATAAGACGGGTGCCCGGCCGCAGGCCGGTCACTTAGGTTCAGTTCCGTTTAAAAAAAAAAAAACAAAAAACAAAACGTACCAATACGAAGTACTCTTATTCATATTAGAAGATATTGTAAAATAACAATTAATTTAATTTTTTTTTTTTTTTTCACTTACACATTAGGCCCGTCGCGCCGCGCCACTACTATATGGGGCGAAGGTGCGAAGTCGACGGCGATGACAAAGTACCGAGTCTAAGGAGACTGATGGCGGCGCCACACAGTGGCGTTATGTCTCTATAAAAGTGGTGGTCTTTTATTATGTTATTTATTAATGGTATTATTTTAATATCATATCAATATTGTACCCCGCACAGGGGGGAGGTACGGGTAGGTAGTGACGAAAAATAACGATACGGGACTCTTACGAGGTCTCGCAATCGGAATGAGTACACTTTAAATATTTTAACGAGATAAAATTTAAGGGCATTGAGGGTCTGGTGCCAGTGGTGGTTGATTAGATCCACACCCTATACTTTTTATAATTATGTGGCGTTATGTCTGTATGAAAGTGGTGGTCTTTTATTATGTTATTTATTAATGGTATTTTTTTAATATCATATCAATATTGTACCCCGCACGGGGGGAGGTAGGGGGGTAGGTAGTGACGAAAAATAACGATACGGGACTCTTACGAGGTCTCGTAATCGGAATGAGTTTCTGCGACTACCATTGTTTGTCGCGGGTAACGGGGAATCAGGGTTCGATTCCGGTGAGGGAGCCTGAGAAACTGCTACCACATCCAAGGAAGGCAGCAGGCGCGCAAATTACCCGCTCCCTGCACGGGGGGGGAGGTACGGGTAGGTAGTGACGAAAAATAACGATACGGGACTCTTACGAGGTCTCGTCATCGAAATCGTCACTTGTAAATATAAACGCGCAAGATCGTTACACGAACCGCTTACCATTATAGTAAACTACTATGCAAACACACATAACATATACGCAATAAGGGAACTTTAAATTGGAGATTTTACCCTACCACACCCGTCTGTCTCATTCTGAAAACTATTCAAAATAATTGCTATTTTTCATTCTCATTCAAATATAAATAATAGTAAATAATATATAATTTTTGACTGAACTGAACCCAAGTGCCCGGCCTGTAGCCGGGCACCCCTCGTATTCATGTTCTAACCTAACCTAACCTAAATCTAGTTTTGACACCTTTAGACTTTAGATTCAAGATTTAATGTGAATATATGCATTAATAAAAACTCATTACTATTTTAATACTAGTTATGCTGCTGTTGATGCACTGATGAAAGCCAGATAGCTAGATCAGTGTTTAGTTAGTCGTAGTTGCCGGTGGGCTGAGGTCTAAAGGAATCCAAACTAGTTTTAAAAGGTTTGGATAGGTTAGGTTAGGTTAGAACATGAATAAGACGGGTGCCCGGCCGCAGGCCGGTCACTTAGGTTCAGTTCCGTTTAAAAAAAAAAAAACAAAAAACAAAACGGACCAATACAAAGTATTCTTATTCATATTAGAAGATATTGTAAAATAACAATTAATTTAATTTTTTTTTTTTTTTTTTCACTTACACATTAGGCCCGTCGCGCCGCGCCACTACTATATGGGGCGAAGGTGCGAAGTCGACGGCGACGACAAAGTACCGAGTCTAAGGAGACTGATGGCGGCACCACACAGTGGCGTTATGTCTCTATAAAAGTGGTATGTTATGTTATGTTATTTATTAATGGTATTATTTTAATATCATATCAATATTGTACCCCGCACAGGGGGGAGGTACGGGTAGGTAGTGACGAAAAATAACGATACGGGACTCTTACGAGGTCTCGCAATCGGAATGAGTACACTTTAAATATTTTAACGAGGTAAAATTTAAGGGCATTGAGGGTCTGGTGCCAGTGGTGGTTCATTAGATCCACTATACTTTTTATAATTATGTGGCGTTATGTCTGTATGAAAGTGGTGGTCTGTTATTATGTTATTTATTAATGGTATTTTTTTAATATCATATCAATATTGTACCCCACACGGGGGGAAGTAGGGGGGTAGGTAGTGACGAAAAATAACGATACGGGACTCTTACGAGGTCTCGTAATCGGAATGAGTTTCTGCGACTACCATTGTTTGTCGTGGGTAACGGGGAATCAGGGTTCGATTCCGGTGAGGGAGCCTGAGAAACTGCTGCCACATCCAAGGAAGGCAGCAGGCGCGCAAATTACCCACTCCCTGCACGGGGGGGGAGGTACGGGTAGGTAGTGACGAAAAATAACGATACGGGACTCTTACGAGGTCTCGTCATCGAATAATCAATACACGAACTGCCCACACACTTGTAAATATAGACGTGCAAGATCGTTACACGACCCGCTTACCATTATAGTAAACTACTATGCAAACACACATAACATATACGCAATAAGGGAACTTTAAATTGGAGATTTTACCCTACCACACCCGTCTGTCTCATTCTGAAAACTATTCAAAATAATTGCTATTTTTCATTCTCATTCAAATATAAATAATAGTAAATAATATATAATTTTTGACTGAACTGAACCCAAGTGCCCGGCCTGTAGCCGGGCACCCCTCGTATTCATGTTCTAACCTAACCTAACCTAAATCTAGTTTTGACACCTTTAGACTTTAGATTCAAGATTTAATGTGAATATATGCATTAATAAAAACTCATTACTATTTTAATACTAGTTATGCTGCTGTTGATGCACTGATGAAAGCCAGATAGCTAGATCAGTGTTTAGTTAGTCGTAGTTGCCGGTGGGCTGAGGTCTAAAGGAATCCAAACTAGTTTTAAAAGGTTTGGATAGGTTAGGTTAGGTTAGAACATGAATAAGACGGGTGCCCGGCCGCAGGCCGGTCACTTAGGTTCAGTTCCGTTTAAAAAAAAAAAAACAAAAAACAAAACGGACCAATACAAAGTATTCTTATTCATATTAGAAGATATTGTAAAATAACAATTAATTTAATTTTTTTTTTTTTTTTTTCACTTACACATTAGGCCCGTCGCGCCGCGCCACTACTATATGGGGCGAAGGTGCGAAGTCGACGGCGACGACAAAGTACCGAGTCTAAGGAGACTGATGGCGGCACCACACAGTGGCGTTATGTCTCTATAAAAGTGGTATGTTATGTTATGTTATTTATTAATGGTATTATTTTAATATCATATCAATATTGTACCCCGCACAGGGGGGAGGTACGGGTAGGTAGTGACGAAAAATAACGATACGGGACTCTTACGAGGTCTCGCAATCGGAATGAGTACACTTTAAATATTTTAACGAGGTAAAATTTAAGGGCATTGAGGGTCTGGTGCCAGTGGTGGTTCATTAGATCCACTATACTTTTTATAATTATGTGGCGTTATGTCTGTATGAAAGTGGTGGTCTTTTATTATGTTATTTATTAATGGTATTTTTTTAATATCATATCAATATTGTACCCCACACGGGGGGAAGTAGGGGGGTAGGTAGTGACGAAAAATAACGATACGGGACTCTTACGAGGTCTCGTAATCGGAATGAGTTTCTGCGACTACCATTGTTTGTCGTGGGTAACGGGGAATCAGGGTTCGATTCCGGTGAGGGAGCCTGAGAAACTGCTGCCACATCCAAGGAAGGCAGCAGGCGCGCAAATTACCCACTCCCTGCACGGGGGGGGAGGTACGGGTAGGTAGTGACGAAAAATAACGATACGGGACTCTTACGAGGTCTCGTCATCGAATAATCAATACACGAACTGCCCACACACTTGTAAATATAGACGTGCAAGATCGTTACACGAACCGCTTACCATTATAGTAAACTACTATGCAAACACACATAACATATACGCAATAAGGGAACTTTAAATTGGAGATTTTACCCTACCACACCCGTCTGTCTCATTCTGAAAACTATTCAAAATAATTGCTATTTTTCATTCTCATTCAAATATAAATAATAGTAAATAATATATAATTTTTGACTGAACTGAACCCAAGTGCCCGGCCTGTAGCCGGGCACCCCTCGTATTCATGTTCTAACCTAACCTAACCTAACCTAAATCTAGTTTTGACACCTTTAGACTTTAGATTCAAGATTTAATGTGAATATATGCATTAATAAAACTCATTACTATTTTAATACTAGTTATGCTGCTGTTGATGCACTGATGAAAGCCAGATAGCTAGATCAGTGTTTAGTTAGTCGTAGTTGCCGGTGGGCTGAGGTCTAAAGGAATCCAAACTAGTTTTAAAAGGTTTGGATAGGTTAGGTTAGGTTAGAACATGAATAAGTCGGGTGCCCGGCCGCAGGCCGGTCACTTAGGTTCAGTTCCGTTTAAAAAAAAAAAAAACAAAAAACAAAACGGACCAATACAAAGTATTCTTATTCATATTAGAAGATATTGTAAAATAACATTTAATTTAATTTTTTTTTTTTTTTTTCACTTACACATTAGGCCCGTCGCGCCGCGCCACTACTGTATGGGGCGAAGGTGCGAAGTCGACGGCGACGACAAAGTACTGAGTCTAAGGAGACTGATGGCGGCGCCACACAGTGGCGTTATGTCTCTATAAAAGTGGTGATCTTTTATTATGTTATTTATTAATGGTATTATTTTAATATCATATCAATATTTTTGGAGCCTGAGAAACTGCTGCCACATCCAAGGAAGGCAGCAGGCGCGCAAATTACCCACTCCCTGCACGGGGGGGGAGGTACGGGTAGGTAGTGACGAAAAATAACGATACGGGACTCTTACGAGGTCTCGTCATCGAAATCGTCACTTGTAAATATAAACGCGCAAGATCGTTACACGAACCGCTTACCATTATAGTAAACTACTATGCAAACACACATAACATATACGCAATAAGGGAACTTTAAATTGGAGATTTTACCCTACCACACCCGTCTGTCTCATTCTGAAAACTATTCAAAATAATTGCTATTTTTCATTCTCATTCAAATATAAATAATAGTAAATAATATATAATTTTTGACTGAACTGAACCCAAGTGCCCGGCCTGTAGCCGGGCACCCCTCGTATTCATGTTCTAACCTAACCTAACCTAAATCTAGTTTTGACACCTTTAGACTTTAGATTCAAGATTTAATGTGAATATATGCATTAATAAAAACTCATTACTATTTTAATACTAGTTATGCTGCTGTTGATGCACTGATGAAAGCCAGATAGCTAGATCAGTGTTTAGTTAGTCGTAGTTGCCGGTGGGCTGAGGTCTAAAGGAATCCAAACTAGTTTTAAAAGGTTTGGATAGGTTAGGTTAGGTTAGAACATGAATAAGACGGGTGCCCGGCCGCAGGCCGGTCACTTAGGTTCAGTTCCGTTTAAAAAAAAAAAAACAAAAAACAAAACGGACCAATACAAAGTATTCTTATTCATATTAGAAGATATTGTAAAATAACAATTAATTTAATTTTTTTTTTTTTTTTTTCACTTACACATTAGGCCCGTCGCGCCGCGCCACTACTATATGGGGCGAAGGTGCGAAGTCGACGGCGACGACAAAGTACCGAGTCTAAGGAGACTGATGGCGGCGCCACACAGTGGCGTTATGTCTCTATAAAAGTGGTGGTCTTTTATTATGTTATTTATTAATGGTATTATTTTAATATCATATCAATATTGTACCCCGCACAGGGGGGAGGTACGGGTAGGTAGTGACGAAAAATAACGATACGGGACTCTTACGAGGTCTCACAATCGGAATGAGTACACTTTAAATATTTTAACGAGATAAAATTTAAGGGCATTGAGGGTCTGGTGCCAGTGGTGGTTGATTAGATCCACACACTATACTTTTTATAATTATGTGGCGTTATGTCTGTATGAAAGTGGTGGTCTTTTATTATGTTATTTATTAATGGTATTTTTTTAATATCATATCAATATTGTACCCCGCACGGGGGGAGGTAGGGGGGTAGGTAGTGACGAAAAATAACGATACGGGACTTTTACGAGGTCTCGTAATCGGAATGAGTTTCTGCGACTACCATTGTTTGTCGCGGGTAACGGGGAATCAGGGTTCGATTCCGGTGAGGGAGCCTGAGAAACTGCTACCACATCCAAGGAAGGCAGCAGGCGCGCAAATTACCCACTCCCTGCACGGGGGGGGAGGTACGGGTAGGTAGTGACGAAAAATAACGATACGGGACTCTTACGAGGTCTCGTCATCGAAATCGTCACTTGTAAATATAAACGCGCAAGATCGTTACACGAACCGCTTACCATTATTGTAAACTACTATGCAAACACACATAACATATACGCAATAAGGGAACTTTAAATTGGAGATTTTACCCTACCACACCCGTCTGTCTCATTCTGAAAACTATTCAAAATAATTGCTATTTTTCATTCTCATTCAAATATAAATAATAGTAAATAATATATAATTTTTGACTGAACTGAACCCAAGTGCCCGGCCTGTAGCCGGGCACCCCTCGTATTCATGTTCTAACCTAACCTAACCTAACCTAAATCTAGTTTTGACACCTTTAGACTTTAGATTCAAGATTTAATGTGAATATATGCATTAATAAAAACTCATTACTATTTTAATACTAGTTATGCTGCTGTTGATGCACTGATGAAAGCCAGATAGCTAGATCAGTGTTTAGTTAGTCGTAGTTGCCGGTGGGCTGAGGTCTAAAGGAATCCAAACTAGTTTTAAAAGGTTTGGATAGGTTAGGTTAGGTTAGAACATGAATAAGACGGGTGCCCGGCCGCAGGCCGGTCGCTTAGGTTCAGTTCCGTTTAAAAAAAAAAAACAAAAAACAAAACGTACCAATACAAAGTACTCTTATTCATATTAGAAGATATTGTAAAATAACAATTCATTTAATTTTTTTTTTTTTTTTTTTCACTTACACATTAGGCCCGTCGCGCCGCGCCACTACTATATGGGGCGAAGGTGCGAAGTCGACGGCGACGACAAAGTACCGAGTCTAAGGAGACTGATGGCGGCGCCACACAGTGGCGTTATATCTCTATAAAAGTGGTGGTCTTTTATTATGTTATTTATTAATGGTATTATTTTAATATCATATCAATATTGTACCCCGCACAGGGGGGAGGTACGGGTAGGTAGTGACGAAAAATAACGATACGGGACTCTTACGAGGTCTCGCAATCGGAATGAGTACACTTTAAATATTTTAACGAGGTAAAATTTAAGGGCATTGAGGGTCTGGTGCCAGTGGTGGTTGATTAGATCCACTATACTTTTTATAATTATGTGGCGTTATGTCTGTATGAAAGTGGTGGTCTTTTATTATGTTATTTATTAATGGTATTTTTTTAATATCATATCAATATTGTACCCCGCACGGGGGGAAGTAGGGGGGTAGGTAGTGACGAAAAATAACGATACGGGACTCTTACGAGGTCTCGTAATCGGAATGAGTTTCTGCGACTACCATTGTTTGTCGTGGGTAACGGGGAATCAGGGTTCGATTCCGGTGAGGGAGCCTGAGAAACTGCTGCCACATCCAAGGAAGGCAGCAGGCGCGCAAATTACCTACTCCCTGCACGGGGGGGGAGGTACGGGTAGGTAGTGACGAAAAATAACGATACGGGACTCTTACGAGTTCTCGTCATCGAATAATCAATACACGAACTGCCCACACACTTGTAAATATAGACGTGCAAGATCGTTACACGAACCGCTTACTATTATAGTAAACCACTATGCAAACACACATGACATATACTCAATAAGGGAACTTTAAATTGGAGATTTTACCCTACCACACCCGTCTGTCTCATTCTGAAAACTATTCAAAATAATTGCTATTTTTCATTCTCATTCAAATATAAATAATAGTAAATAATATATAATTTTTGACTGAACTGAACCCAAGTGCCCGGCCTGTAGCCGGGCACCCCTCGTTTTCATGTTCTAACCTAACCTAACCTAAATCTAGTTTTGACACCTTTAGACTTTAGATTCAAGATTTAATGTGAATATATGCATTAATAAAAACTCATTACTATTTTAATACTAGTTATGCTGCTGTTGATGCACTGATGAAAGCCAGATAGCTAGATCAGTGTTTAGTTAGTCGTAGTTGCCGGTGGGCTGAGGTCTACAGGAATCCAAACTAGTTTTAAAAGGTTTGGATAGGTTAGGTTAGGTTAGAACATGAATAAGACGGGTGCCCGGCCGCTGGCCGGTCACTTAGGTTCAGTTCCGTTTAAAAAAAAAAAAACAAAAAATAAAACGTACCAATACGAAGTACTCTTATTCATATTAGAAGATATTGTAAAATAACAATTAATTTAATTTTTTTTTTTTTTTTTTCACTTACACATTAGGCCCGTCGCGCCGCGCCACTACTATATGGGGCGAAGGTGCGAAGTCGACGGCGATGACAAAGTACCGAGTCTAAGGAGACTGATGGCGGCGCCACACAGTGGCGTTATGTCTCTATAAAAGTGGTGGTCTTTTATTATGTTATTTATTAATGGTATTATTTTAATATCATATCAATATTGTACCCCGCACAGGGGGGAGGTACGGGTAGGTAGTGACGAAAAATAACGATACGGGACTCTTACGAGGTCTCGCAATCGGAATGAGTACACTTTAAATATTTTAACGAGATAAAATTTAAGGGCATTGAGGGTCTGGTGCCAGTGGTGGTTGATTAGATCCACACACTATACTTTTTATAATTATGTGGCGTTATGTCTGTATGAAAGTGGTGGTCTTTTATTATGTTATTTATTAATGGTATTTTTTTAATATCATATCAATATTGTACCCCGCACGGGGGGAGGTAGGGGGGTAGGTAGTGACGAAAAATAACGATACGGGACTCTTACGAGGTCTCGTAATCGGAATGAGTTTCTGCGACTACCATTGTTTGTCGCGGGTAACGGGGAATCAGGGAAATTGGAGATTTTACCCTACCACACCCGTCTGTCTCATTCTGAAAACTATTCAAAATAATTGCTATTTTTCATTCTCATTCAAATATAAATAATAGTAAATAATATATAATTTTTGACTGAACTGAACCCAAGTGCCCGGCCTGTAGCCGGGCACCCCTCGTTTTCATGTTCTAACCTAACCTAACCTAAATCTAGTTTTGACACCTTTAGACTTTAGATTCAAGATTTAATGTGAATATATGCATTAATAAAAACTCATTACTATTTTAATACTAGTTATGCTGCTGTTGATGCACTGATGAAAGCCAGATAGCTAGATCAGTGTTTAGTTAGTCGTAGTTGCCGGTGGGCTGAGGTCTACAGGAATCCAAACTAGTTTTAAAAGGTTTGGATAGGTTAGGTTAGGTTAGAACATGAATAAGACGGGTGCCCGGCCGCTGGCCGGTCACTTAGGTTCAGTTCCGTTTAAAAAAAAAAAAACAAAAAATAAAACGTACCAATACGAAGTACTCTTATTCATATTAGAAGATATTGTAAAATAACAATTAATTTAATTTTTTTTTTTTTTTTTTCACTTACACATTAGGCCCGTCGCGCCGCGCCACTACTATATGGGGCGAAGGTGCGAAGTCGACGGCGATGACAAAGTACCGAGTCTAAGGAGACTGATGGCGGCGCCACACAGTGGCGTTATGTCTCTATAAAAGTGGTGGTCTTTTATTATGTTATTTATTAATGGTATTATTTTAATATCATATCAATATTGTACCCCGCACAGGGGGGAGGTACGGGTAGGTAGTGACGAAAAATAACGATACGGGACTCTTACGAGGTCTCGCAATCGGAATGAGTACACTTTAAATATTTTAACGAGATAAAATTTAAGGGCATTGAGGGTCTGGTGCCAGTGGTGGTTGATTAGATCCACACACTATACTTTTTATAATTATGTGGCGTTATGTCTGTATGAAAGTGGTGGTCTTTTATTATGTTATTTATTAATGGTATTTTTTTAATATCATATCAATATTGTACCCCGCACGGGGGGAGGTAGGGGGGTAGGTAGTGACGAAAAATAACGATACGGGACTCTTACGAGGTCTCGTAATCGGAATGAGTTTCTGCGACTACCATTGTTTGTCGCGGGTAACGGGGAATCAGGGTTCGATTCCGGTGAGGGAGCCTGAGAAACTGCTACCACATCCAAGGAAGGCAGCAGGCGCGCAAATTACCCACTCCCTGCACGGGGGGGGAGGTACGGGTAGGTAGTGACGAAAAATAACGATACGGGACTCTTACGAGGTCTCGTCATCGAAATCGTCACTTGTAAATATAAACGCGCAAGATCGTTACACGAACCGCTTACCATTATAGTAAACTACTATGCAAACACACATAACATATACGCAATAAGGGAACTTTAAATTGGAGATTTTACCCTACCACACCCGTCTGTCTCATTCTGAAAACTATTCAAAATAATTGCTATTTTTCATTCTCATTCAAATATAAATAATAGTAAATAATATATAATTTTTGACTGAACTGAACCCAAGTGCCCGGCCTGTAGCCGGGCACCCCTCGTAATCATGTTCTAACCTAACCTAACCTAAATCTAGTTTTGACACCTTTAGACTTTAGATTCAAGATTTAATGTGAATATATGCATTAATAAAAACTCATTACTATTTTAATACTAGTTATGCTGCTGTTGATGCACTGATGAAAGCCAGATAGCTAGATCAGTGTTTAGTTAGTCGTAGTTGCCGGTGGGCTGAGGTCTAAAGGAATCCAAACTAGTTTTAAAAGGTTTGGATAGGTTAGGTTAGGTTAGAACATGAATAAGACGGGTGCCCGGCCGCAGGCCGGTCACTTTGGTTCAGTTCCGTTTAAAAAAAAAAAAACAAAAAACAAAACGGACCAATACAAAGTATTCTTATTCATATTAGAAGATATTGTAAAATAACAATTAATTTAATTTTTTTTTTTTTTTTTTCACTTACACATTAGGCCCGTCGCGCCGCGCCACTACTATATGGGGCGAAGGTGCGAAGTCGACGGCGACGACAAAGTACCGAGTCTAAGGAGACTGATGGCGGCGCCACACAGTGGCGTTATGTCTCTATAAAAGTGGTGGTCTTTTATTATGTTATTTATTAATGGTATTATTTTAATATCATATCAATATTGTACCCCGCACAGGGGGGAGGTACGGGTAGGTAGTGACGAAAAATAACGATACGGGACTCTTACGAGGTCTCGCAATCGGAATGAGTACACTTTAAATATTTTAACGAGGTAAAATTTAAGGGCATTGAGGGTCTGGTGCCAGTGGTGGTTGAGTAGATCCACTATACTTTTTATAATTATGTGGCGTTATGTCTGTATGAAAGTGGTGGTCTTTTATTATGTTATTTATTAATGGTATTTTTTTAATATCATATCAATATTGTACCCCGCACGGGGGGAAGTAGGGGGGTAGGTAGTGACGAAAAATAACGATACGGGACTCTTACGAGGTCTCGTAATCGGAATGAGTTTCTGCGACTACCATTGTTTGTCGTGGGTAACGGGGAATCAGGGTTCGATTCCGGTGAGGGAGCCTGAGAAACTGCTGCCACATCCAAGGAAGGCAGCAGGCGCGCAAATTACCCACTCCCTGCACGGGGGGGGAGGTACGGGTAGGTAGTGACGAAAAATAACGATACGGGACTCTTACGAGGTCTCGTCATCGAATAATCAATACACGAACTGCCCACACACTTGTAAATATAGACGTGCAAGATCGTTACACGAACCGCTTACCATTATAGTAAACTACTATGCAAACACACATAACATATACGCAATAAGGGAACTTTAAATTGGAGATTTTACCCTACCACACCCGTCTGTCTCATTCTGAAAACTATTCAAAATAATTGCTATTTTTCATTCTCATTCAAATATAAATAATAGTAAATAATATATAATTTTTGACTGAACTGAACCCAAGTGCCCGGCCTGTAGCCGGGCACCCCTCGTATTCATGTTCTAACCTAACCTAACCTAAATCTAGTTTTGACACCTTTAGACTTTAGATTCAAGATTTAATGTGAATATATGCATTAATAAAACTCATTACTATTTTAATACTAGTTATGCTGCTGTTGATGCACTGATGAAAGCCAGATAGCTAGATCAGTGTTTAGTTAGTCGTAGTTGCCGGTGGGCTGAGGTCTAAAGGAATCCAAACTAGTTTTAAAAGGTTTGGATAGGTTAGGTTAGGTTAGAACATGAATAAGACGGGTGCCCGGCCGCAGGCCGGTCACTTAGGTTCAGTTCCGTTTAAAAAAAAAAAAACAAAAAACAAAACGGACCAATACAAAGTATTCTTATTCATATTAGAAGATATTGTAAAATAACATTTAATTTAATTTTTTTTTTTTTTTTTCACTTACACATTAGGCCCGTCGCGCCGCGCCACTACTGTATGGGGCGAAGGTGCGAAGTCGACGGCGATAACGATACGGGACTCTTACGAGGTCTCGCAATCGGAATGAGTACACTTTAAATATTTTAACGAGGTAAAATTTAAGGGCATTGAGGGTCTGGTGCCAGTGGTGGTTGATTAGATCCACACACTATACTTTTTATAATTATGTGGCGTAATGTCTGTATGAAAGTGGTGGTCTTTTATTATGTTATTTATTAATGGTATTTTTTTAATATCATATCAATATTGTACCCCGCACGGGGGGAGGTAGGGGGTAGGTAGTAACGAAAAATAACGATACGGGACTCTTGCGAGGTCTCGTAATCGGAATGAGTTTCTGCGACTACCATTGTTTGTCGCGGGTAACGGGGAATCAGGGTTCGATTCCGGTGAGGGAGCCTGAGAAACTGCTGCCACATCCAAGGAAGGCAGCAGGCGCGCAAATTACCCACTCCCTGCACGGGGGGGGAGGTACGGGTAGGTAGTGACGAAAAATAACGATACGGGACTCTTACGAGGTCTCGCAATCGGAATGAGTACACTTTAAATATTTTAACGAGGTAAAATTTAAGGGCATTGAGGTTCTGGTGCCAGTGGTGGTTGATTAGATCCACACACTATACTTTTTATAATTATGTGGCGTTATGTCTCTATAAAAGTGGTGGTCTTTTATTATGTTATTTATTAATGGTATTTTTTTAATATCATATCAATATTGTACCCCGCACGGGGGGAGGTAGGGAGGTAGGTAGTGACGAAAAATAACGATACGGGACTCTTACGAGGTCTCGTCATCGAATAATCAATACACGAACTGCCCACACACTTGTAAATATAGACGCGCAAGATCGTTACACGAACCGCTTACCATTATAATAAACTACTATGCAAACACACATAACATATACGCAATAAGGGAACTTTAAATTGGAGCTTTTACCCTACCACACCCGTCTGTCTCATTCTGAAAACTATTCAAAATAATTGCTATTTTTCATTCTCATTCAAATATAAATAATAGTAAATAATATATAATTTTTGACTGAACTGAACCCAAGTGCCCGGCCTGTAGCCGGGCACCCCTCGTATTCATGTTCTAACCTAACCTAACCTAAATCTAGTTTTGACACCTTTAGACTTTAGATTCAAGATTTAATGTGAATATATGCATTAATAAAAACTCATTACTATTTTAATACTAGTTATGCTGCTGTTGATGCACTGATGAAAGCCAGATAGCTAGATCAGTGTTTAGGTTAGAACATGAATAAGACGGGTGCCCGGCCGCAGGCCGGTCGCTTAGGTTCAGTTCCGTTTAAAAAAAAAAAACAAAAAACAAAACGTACCAATACAAAGTACTCTTATTCATATTAGAAGATATTGTAATATAACAATTCATTTAATTTTTTTTTTTTTTTTTTTCAATTACACATTAGGCCCGTCGCGCCGCGCCACTACTATATGGGGCGAAGGTGCGAAGTCGACGGCGACGACAAAGTACCGAGTCTAAGGAGACTGATGGCGGCGCCACACAGTGGCGTTATGTCTCTATAAAAGTGGTGGTCTTTTATTATGTTATTTATTAATGGTATTATTTTAATATCATATCAATATTGTACCCCGCACAGGGGGGAGGTACGGGTAGGTAGTGACGAAAAATAACGATACGGGACTCTTACGAGGTCTCGCAATCGGAATGAGTACACTTTAAATATTTTAACGAGGTAAAATTTAAGGGCATTGAGGGTCTGGTGCCAGTGGTGGTTGATTAGATCCACACACTATACTTTTTATAATTATGTGGCTACCATTGTTTGTCGCGGGTAACGGGGAATCAGGGTTCGATTCCGGTGAGGGAGGTTGAGAAACTGCTACCACATCCAAGGAAGGCAGCAGGCGCGCAAATTACCCACTCCCTGCACGGGGGGGGAGGTACGGGTAGGTAGTGACGAAAAATAACGATACGGGACTCTTACGAGGTCTCGTTATCGAATAATCAATACACGAACTGCCCACACACTTGTAAACATAGACGTGCAAGATCGTTACACGAACCGCTTACCATTATAGTAAACTACTATGCAAACACACATAACATATACGCAATAAGGGAACTTTAAATTGGAGATTTTACCCTACCACACCCGTCTGTCTCATTCTGAAAACTATTCAAAATAATTGCTATTTTTCATTCTCATTCAAATATAAATAATAGTAAATAATATATAATTTTTGACTGAACTGAACCCAAGTGCCCGGCCTGTAGACGGGCACCCCTCGTATTCATGTTCTAACCTAACCTAACCTAACCTAAATCTAGTTTTGACACCTTTAGACTTTAGATTCAAGATTTAATGTGAATATATGCATTAATAAAAACTCATTACTATTTTAATACTAGTTATGCTGCTGTTGATGCACTGATGAAAGCCAGATAGCTAGATCAGTGTTTAGTTAGTCGTAGTTGCCGGTGGGCTGAGGTCTAAAGGAATCCAAACTAGTTTTAAAAGGTTTGGATAGGTTAGGTTAGGTTAGAACATGAATAAGACGGGTGCCCGGCCGCAGGCCGGTCACTTAGGTTCAGTTCCGTTTAAAAAAAAAAAACAAAAAACAAAACGTACCAATACGAAGTACTCTTATTCATATTAGAAGATATTGTAAAATAACAATTAATTTAATTTTTTTTTTTTTTTTTTTCACTTACACATTAGGCCCGTCGCGCCGCGCCACTACTATATGGGGCGAAGGTGCGAAGTCGACGGCGACGACAAAGTACCGAGTCTAAGGAGACTGATGGCGGCGCCACACAGTGGCGTTATGTCTCTATAAAAGTGGTGGTCTTTTATTATGTTATTTATTAATGGTATTATTTTAATATCATATCAATATTGTACCCCGCACAGGGGGGAGGTACGGGTAGGTAGTGACGAAAAATAACGATACGGGACTCTTACGAGGTCTCGCAATCGGAATGAGTACACTTTAAATATTTTAACGAGATAAAATTTAAGGGCATTGAGGGTCTGGTGCCAGTGGTGGTTGATTAGATCCACACACTATACTTTTTATAATTATGTGGCGTTATGTCTGTATGAAAGTGGTGGTCTTTTATTATGTTATTTATTAATGGTATTTTTTTAATATCATATCAATATTGTACCCCGCACGGGGGGAGGTAGGGGGGTAGGTAGTGACGAAAAATAACGATACGGGACTCTTACGAGGTCTCGTAATCGGAATGAGTTTCTGCGACTACCATTGTTTGTCGCGGGTAACGGGGAATCAGGGTTCGATTCCGGTGAGGGAGCCTGAGAAACTGCTACCACATCCAAGGAAGGCAGCAGGCGCGCAAATTACCCACTCCCTGCACGGGGGGGGAGGTACGGGTAGGTAGTGACGAAAAATAACGATACGGGACTCTTACGAGGTCTCGTCATCGAAATCGTCACTTGTAAATATAAACGCGCAAGATCGTTACACGAACCGCTTACCATTATAGTAAACTACTATGCAAACACACATAACATATACGCAATAAGGGAACTTTAAATTGGAGATTTTACCCTACCACACCCGTCTGTCTCATTCTGAAAACTATTCAAAATAATTGCTATTTTTCATTCTCATTCAAATATAAATAATAGTAAATAATATATAATTTTTGACTGAACTGAACCCAAGTGCCCGGCCTGTAGCCGGGCACCCCTCGTATTCATGTTCTAACCTAACCTAACCTAACCTAAATCTAGTTTTGACACCTTTAGACTTTAGATTCAAGATTTAATGTGAATATATGCATTAATAAAAACTCATTACTATTTTAATACTAGTTATGCTGCTGTTGATGCACTGATGAAAGCCAGATAGCTAGATCAGTGTTTAGCCCGTCGCGCCGCGCCACTACTATATGGGGCGAAGGTGCGAAGTCGACGGCGACGACAAAGTACCGAGTCTAAGGAGACTGATGGCGGCGCCACACAGTGGCGTTATGTCTCTATAAAAGTGGTGGTCTTTTATTATGTTATTTATTAATGGTATTATTTTAATATCATATCAATATTGTACCCCGCACAGGGGGGAGGTACGGGTAGGTAGTGACGATAAATAACGATACGGGACTCTTACGAGGTCTCGCAATCGGAATGAGTACACTTTAAATATTTTAACGAGGTAAAATTTAAGGGCATTGAGGGTCTGGTGCCAGTGGTGGTTGATTAGATCCACACACTATACTTTTTATAATCATGTGGCGTTATGTCTGTATACAAGTGGTGGTCTTTTATTATGTTATTTATTAATGGTATTTTTTTAATATCATATCAATATTGTACCCCGCACGGGGGGAGGTAGGGGGGTAGGTAGTGACGAAAAATAACGATACGGGACTCTTACGAGGTCTCGTAATCGGAATGAGTTTCTGCGACTACCATTGTTTGTCGCGGGTAACGGGGAATCAGGGTTCGATTCCGGTGAGGGAGCCTGAGAAACTGCTACCACATCCAAGGAAGGCAGCAGGCGCGCAAATTACCCACTCCCTGCACGGGGGGGGAGGTACGGGTAGGTAGTGACGAAAAATAACGATACGGGACTCTTACGAGGTCTCGTCATCGAAATCGTCACTTGTAAATATAAACGCGCAAGATCGTTACACGAACCGCTTACCATTATAGTAAACTACTATGGAAACACACATAACATATACGCAATAAGGGAACTTTAAATTGGAGATTTTACCCTACCACACCCGTCTGTCTCATTCTGAAAACTATTCAAAATAATTGCTATTTTTCATTCTCATTCAAATATAAATAATAGTAAATAATATATAATTTTTGACTGAACTGAACCCAAGTGCCCGGCCTGTAGCCGGGCACCCCTCGTATTCATGTTCTAACCTAACCTAACCTAAATCTAGTTTTGACACCTTTAGACTTTAGATTCAAGATTTAATGTGAATATATGCATTAATAAAAACTCATTACTATTTTAATACTAGTTATGCTGCTGTTGATGCACTGATGAAAGCCAGATAGCTAGATCAGTGTTTAGTTAGTCGTAGTTGCCGGTGGGCTGAGGTCTAAAGGAATCCAAACTAGTTTTAAAAGGTTTGGATAGGTTAGGTTAGGTTAGAACATGAATAAGACGGGTGCCCGGCCGCAGGCCGGTCACTTAGGTTCAGTTCCGTGTAAAAAAAAAAAAACAAAAAACAAAACGTACCAATACGAAGTACTCTTATTCATATTAGAAGATATTGTAAAATAACAATTAATTTAATTTTTTTTTTTTTTTTTCACTTACACATTAGGCCCGTCGCGCCGCGCCACTACTATATGGGGCGAAGGTGCGAAGTCGACGGCGATGACAAAGTACCGAGTCTAAGGAGACTGATGGCGGCGCCACACAGTGGCGTTATGTCTCTATAAAAGTGGTGGTCTTTTATTATGTTATTTATTAATGGTATTATTTTAATATCATATCAATATTATACCCCGCACAGGGGGGAGGTACGGGTAGGTAGTGACGAAAAATAACGATACGGGACTCTTACGAGGTCTCGCAATCGGAATGAGTACACTTTAAATATTTTAACGAGATAAAATTTAAGGGCATTGAGGGTCTGGTGCCAGTGGTGGTTGATTAGATCCACACACTATACTTTTTATAATTATGTGGCGTTATGTCTGTATGAAAGTGGTGGTCTTTTATTATGTTATTTATTAATGGTATTTTTTTAATATCATATCAATATTGTACCCCGCACGGGGGGAGGTAGGGGGGTAGGTAGTGACGAAAAATAACGATACGGGACTCTTACGAGGTCTCGTAATCGGAATGAGTTTCTGCGACTACCATTGTTTGTCGCGGGTAACGGGGAATCAGGGTTCGATTCCGGTGAGGGAGCCTGAGAAACTGCTACCACATCCAAGGAAGGCAGCAGGCGCGCAAATTACCCACTCCCTGCACGGGGGGGGAGGTACGGGTAGGTAGTGACGAAAAATAACGATACGGGACTCTTACGAGGTCTCGTCATCGAATAATCAATACACGAACTGCCCACACACTTGTAAATATAGACGTGCAAGATCGTTACACGAACCGCTTACCATTATAGTAAACTACTATGCAAACACACATAACATATACGCAATAAGGGAACTTTAAATTGGAGATTTTACCCTACCACACCCGTCTGTCTCATTCTGAAAACTATTCAAAATAATTGCTATTTTTCATTCTCATTCAAATATAAATAATAGTAAATAATATATAATTTTTGACTGAACTGAACCCAAGTGCCCGGCCTGTAGCCGGGCACCCCTCGTATTCATGTTCTAACCTAACCTAACCTAAATCTAGTTTTGACACCTTTAGACTTTAGATTCAAGATTTAATGTGAATATATGCATTAATAAAACTCATTACTATTTTAATACTAGTTATGCTGCTGTTGATGCACTGATGAAAGCCAGATAGCTAGATCAGTGTTTAGTTAGTCGTAGTTGCCGGTGGGCTGAGGTCTAAAGGAATCCAAACTAGTTTTAAAAGGTTTGGATAGGTTAGGTTAGGTTAGAACATGAATAAGACGGGTGCCCGGCCGCAGGCCGGTCACTTAGGTTCAGTTCCGTTTAAAAAAAAAAAAAACAAAAAACAAAACGGACCAATACAAAGTATTCTTATTCATATTAGAAGATATTGTAAAATAACAATTAATTTAATTTTTTTTTTTTTCACTTACACATTAGGCCCGTCGCGCCGCGCCACTACTATATGGGGCGAAGGTGCGAAGTCGACGGCGACGACAAAGTACCGAGTCTAAGGAGACTGATGGCGGCACCACACAGTGGCGTTATGTCTCTATAAAAGTGGTGGTCTTTTATTATGTTATTTATTAATGGTATTATTTTAATATCATATCAATATTGTACCCCGCACAGGGGGGAGGTACGGGTAGGTAGTGACGAAAAATAACGATACGGGACTCTTACGAGGTCTCGCAATCGGAATGAGTACACTTTAAATATTTTAACGAGATAAAATTTAAGGGCATTGAGGGTCTGGTGCCAGTGGTGGTTGATTAGATCCACACACTATACTTTTTATAATTATGTGGCGTTATGTCTGTATGAAAGTGGTGGTCTTTTATTATGTTATTTATTAATGGTATTTTTTTAATATCATATCAATATTGTACCCCGCACGGGGGGAGGTAGGGGGGTAGGTAGTGACGAAAAATAACGATACGGGACTCTTACGAGGTCTCGTAATCGGAATGAGTTTCTGCGACTACCATTGTTTGTCGCGGGTAACGGGGAATCAGGGTTCGATTCCGGTGAGGGAGCCTGAGAAACTGCTACCACATCCAAGGAAGGCAGCAGGCGCGCAAATTACCCACTCCCTGCACGGGGGGGGAGGTACGGGTAGGTAGTGACGAAAAATAACGATACGGGACTCTTACGAGGTCTCGTCATCGAATAATCAATACACGAACTGCCCACACACTTGTAAATATAGACGTGCAAGATCGTTACACGAACCGCTTACCATTATAGTAAACTACTATGCAAACACACATAACATATACGCAATAAGGGAACTTTAAATTGGAGATTTTACCCTACCACACCCGTCTGTCTCATTCTGAAAACTATTCAAAATAATTGCTATTTTTCATTCTCATTCAAATATAAATAATAGTAAATAATATATAATTTTTGACTGAACTGAACCCAAGTGCCCGGCCTGTAGCCGGGCACCCCTCGTATTCATGTTCTAACCTAACCTAACCTAAATCTAGTTTTGACACCTTTAGACTTTAGATTCAAGATTTAATGTGAATATATGCATTAATAAAACTCATTACTATTTTAATACTAGTTATGCTGCTGTTGATGCACTGATGAAAGCCAGATAGCTAGATCAGTGTTTAGTTAGTCGTAGTTGCCGGTGGGCTGAGGTCTAAAGGAATCCAAACTAGTTTTAAAAGGTTTGGATAGGTTAGGTTAGGTTAGAACATGAATAAGACGGGTGCCCGGCCGCAGGCCGGTCACTTAGGTTCAGTTCCGTTTAAAAAAAAAAAAAACAAAAAACAAAACGGACCAATACAAAGTATTCTTATTCATATTAGAAGATATTGTAAAATAACAATTAATTTAATTTTTTTTTTTTTTTTCACTTACACATTAGGCCCGTCGCGCCGCGCCACTACTATATGGGGCGAAGGTGCGAAGTCGACGGCGACGACAAAGTACCGAGTCTAAGGAGACTGATGGCGGCACCACACAGTGGCGTTATGTCTCTATAAAAGTGGTGGTCTTTTATTATGTTATTTATTAATGGTATTATTTTAATATCATATCAATATTGTACCCCGCACAGGGGGGAGGTACGGGTAGGTAGTGACGAAAAATAACGATACGGGACTCTTACGAGGTCTCGCAATCGGAATGAGTACACTTTAAATATTTTAACGAGGTAAAATTTAAGGGCATTGAGGGTCTGGTGCCAGTGGTGGTTCATTAGATCCACTATACTTTTTATAATTATGTGGCGTTATGTCTGTATGAAAGTGGTGGTCTTTTATTATGTTATTTATTAATGGTATTTTTTTAATATAATATCAATATTGTACCCCGCACGGGGGGAAGTAGGGGGGTAGGTAGTGACGAAAAATAACGATACGGGACTCTTACGAGGTCTCGTAATCGGAATGAATTTCTGCGACTACCATTGTTTGTCGTGGGTAACGGGGAATCAGGGTTCGATTCCGGTGAGGGAGCCTGAGAAACTGCTGCCACATCCAAGGAAGGCAGCAGGCGCGCAAATTACCCACTCCCTGCACGGGGGGGGAGGTACGGGTAGGTAGTGACGAAAAATAACGATACGGGACTCTTACGAGGTCTCGTCATCGAATAATCAATACACGAACTGCCCACACACTTGTAAATATAGACGTGCAAGATCGTTACACGAACCGCTTACCATTATAGTAAACTACTATGCAAACACACATAACATATACGCAATAAGGGAACTTTAAATTGGAGATTTTACCCTACCACACCCGTCTGTCTCATTCTGAAAACTATTCAAAATAATTGCTATTTTTCATTCTCATTCAAATATAAATAATAGTAAATAATATATAATTTTTGACTGAACTGAACCCAAGTGCCCGGCCTGTAGCCGGGCACCCCTCGTATTCATGTTCTAACCTAACCTAACCTAAATCTAGTTTTGACACCTTTAGACTTTAGATTCAAGATTTAATGTGAATATATGCATTAATAAAACTCATTACTATTTTAATACTAGTTATGCTGCTGTTGATGCACTGATGAAAGCCAGATAGCTAGATCAGTGTTTAGTTAGTCGTAGTTGCCAGTGGGCTGAGGTCTAAAGGAATCCAAACTAGTTTTAAAAGGTTTGGATAGGTTAGGTTAGGTTAGAACATGAATAAGACGGGTGCCCGGCCGCAGGCCGGTCACTTAGGTTCAGTTCCGTTTAAAAAAAAAAAAAACAAAAAACAAAACGGACCAATACAAAGTATTCTTATTCATATTAGAAGATATTGTAAAATAACATTTAATTTAATTTTTTTTTTTTTTTTTCACTTACACATTAGGCCCGTCGCGCCGCGCCACTACTGTATGGGGCGAAGGTGCGAAGTCGACGGCGACGACAAAGTACCGAGTCTAAGGAGACTGATGGCGGCGCCACACAGTGGCGTTATGTCTCTATAAAAGTGGTGATCTTTTATTATGTTATTTATTAATGGTATTATTTTAATATCATATCAATATTTTTGGAGCCTGAGAAACTGCTGCCACATCCAAGGAAGGCAGCAGGCGCGCAAATTACCCACTCCCTGCACGGGGGGGAGGTACGGGTAGGTAGTGACGAAAAATAACGATACGGGACTCTTACGAGGTCTCGTCATCGAAATCGTCACTTGTAAATATAAACGCGCAAGATCGTTACACGAACCGCTTACCATTATAGTAAACTACTATGCAAACACACATAACATATACGCAATAAGGGAACTTTAAATTGGAGATTTTACCCTACCACACCCGTCTGTCTCATTCTGAAAACTATTCAAAATAATTGCTATTTTTCATTCTCATTCAAATATAAATAATAGTAAATAATATATAATTTTTGACTGAACTGAACCCAAGTGCCCGGCCTGTAGCCGGGCACCCCTCGTATTCATGTTCTAACCTAACCTAACCTAAATCTAGTTTTGACACCTTTAGACTTTAGATTCAAGATTTAATGTGAATATATGCATTAATAAAAACTCATTACTATTTTAATACTAGTTATGCTGCTGTTGATGCACTGATGAAAGCCAGATAGCTAGATCAGTGTTTAGTTAGTCGTAGTTGCCGGTGGGCTGAGGTCTAAAGGAATCCAAACTAGTTTTAAAAGGTTTGGATAGGTTAGGTTAGGTTAGAACATGAATAAGACGGGTGCCCGGCCGCAGGCCGGTCACTTAGGTTCAGTTCCGTTTAAAAAAAAAAAAACAAAAAACAAAACGGACCAATACAAAGTATTCTTATTCATATTAGAAGATATTGTAAAATAACAATTAATTTAATTTTTTTTTTTTTTTTTTCACTTACACATTAGGCCCGTCGCGCCGCGCCACTACTATATGGGGCGAAGGTGCGAAGTCGACGGCGACGACAAAGTACCGAGTCTAAGGAGACTGATGGCGGCACCACACAGTGGCGTTATGTCTCTATAAAAGTGGTGGTCTTTTATTATGTTATTTATTAATGGTATTATTTTAATATCATATCAATATTGTACCCCGCACAGGGGGGAGGTACGGGTAGGTAGTGACGAAAAATAACGATACGGGACTCTTACGAGGTCTCGCAATCGGAATGAGTACACTTTAAATATTTTAACGAGGTAAAATTTAAGGGCATTGAGGGTCTGGTGCCAGTGGTGGTTCATTAGATCCACTATACTTTTTATAATTATGTGGCGTTATGTCTGTATGAAAGTGGTGGTCTTTTATTATGTTATTTATTAATGGTATTTTTTTAATATCATATCAATATTGTACCCCGCACGGGGGGAAGTAGGGGGGTAGGTAGTGACGAAAAATAACGATACGGGACTCTTACGAGGTCTCGTAATCGGAATGAATTTCTGCGACTACCATTGTTTGTCGTGGGTAACGGGGAATCAGGGTTCGATTCCGGTGAGGGAGCCTGAGAAACTGCTGCCACATCCAAGGAAGGCAGCAGGCGCGCAAATTACCCTCTCCCTGCACGGGGGGGGAGGTACGGGTAGGTAGTGACGAAAAATAACGATACGGGACTCTTACGAGGTCTCGTCATCGAATAATCAATACACGAACTGCCCACACACTTGTAAATATAGACGTGCAAGATCGTTACACGAACCGCTTACCATTATAGTAAACTACTATGCAAACACACATAACATATACGCAATAAGGGAACTTTAAATTGGAGATTTTACCCTACCACACCCGTCTGTCTCATTCTGAAAACTATTCAAAATAATTGCTATTTTTCATTCTCATTCAAATATAAATAATAGTAAATAATATATAATTTTTGACTGAACTGAACCCAAGTGCCCGGCCTGTAGCCGGGCACCCCTCGTATTCATGTTCTAACCTAACCTAACCTAAATCTAGTTTTGACACCTTTAGACTTTAGATTCAAGATTTAATGTGAATATATGCATTAATAAAACTCATTACTATTTTAATACTGGTTATGCTGCTGTTGATGCACTGATGAAAGCCAGATAGCTAGATCAGTGTTTAGTTAGTCGTAGTTGCCGGTGGGCTGAGGTCTAAAGGAATCCAAACTAGTTTTAAAAGGTTTGGATAGGTTAGGTTAGGTTAGAACATGAATAAGACGGGTGCCCGGCCGCAGGCCGGTCACTTAGGTTCAGTTCCGTTTAAAAAAAAAAAAAACAAAAAACAAAACGGACCAATACAAAGTATTCTTATTCATATTAGAAGATATTGTAAAATAACATTTAATTTAATTTTTTTTTTTTTTTTTCACTTACACATTAGGCCCGTCGCGCCGCGCCACTACTGTATGGGGCGAAGGTGCGAAGTCGACGGCGACGACAAAGTACCGAGTCTAAGG
The DNA here is from genome assembly GCF_905163445.1 of Pararge aegeria. Lineage (NCBI taxonomy): Eukaryota > Metazoa > Arthropoda > Insecta > Lepidoptera > Nymphalidae > Pararge > Pararge aegeria. The sequence goes on from NC_053187.1 coordinate 20,279,660, forward strand.
AGACTGATGGCGGCGCCACACAGTGGCGTTATGTCTCTATAAAAGTGGTGATCTTTTATTATGTTATTTATTAATGGTATTATTTTAATATCATATCAATATTTTTGGAGCCTGAGAAACTGCTGCCACATCCAAGGAAGGCAGCAGGCGCGCAAATTACCCACTCCCTGCACGGGGGGGGAGGTACGGGTAGGTAGTGACGAAAAATAACGATACGGGACTCTTACGAGGTCTCGTCATCGAAATCGTCACTTGTAAATATAAACGCGCAAGATCGTTACACGAACCGCTTACCATTATAGTAAACTACTATGCAAACACACATAACATATACGCAATAAGGGAACTTTAAATTGGAGATTTTACCCTACCACACCCGTCTGTCTCATTCTGAAAACTATTCAAAATAATTGCTATTTTTCATTCTCATTCAAATATAAATAATAGTAAATAATATATAATTTTTGACTGAACTGAACCCAAGTGCCCGGCCTGTAGCCGGGCACCCCTCGTATTCATGTTCTAACCTAACCTAACCTAAATCTAGTTTTGACACCTTTAGACTTTAGATTCAAGATTTAATGTGAATATATGCATTAATAAAAACTCATTACTATTTTAATACTAGTTATGCTGCTGTTGATGCACTGATGAAAGCCAGATAGCTAGATCAGTGTTTAGTTAGTCGTAGTTGCCGGTGGGCTGAGGTCTAAAGGAATCCAAACTAGTTTTAAAAGGTTTGGATAGGTTAGGTTAGGTTAGAACATGAATAAGACGGGTGCCCGGCCGCAGGCCGGTCACTTAGGTTCAGTTCCGTTTAAAAAAAAAAAAACAAAAAACAAAACGGACCAATACAAAGTATTCTTATTCATATTAGAAGATATTGTAAAATAACAATTAATTTAATTTTTTTTTTTTTTTTTCACTTACACATTAGGCCCGTCGCGCCGCGCCACTACTATATGGGGCGAAGGTGCGAAGTCGACGGCGACGACAAAGTACCGAGTCTAAGGAGACTGATGGCGGCGCCACACAGTGGCGTTATGTCTCTATAAAAGTGGTGATCTTTTATTATGTTATTTATTAATGGTATTATTTTAATATCATATCAATATTTTTGGAGCCTGAGAAACTGCTGCCACATCCAAGGAAGGCAGCAGGCGCGCAAATTACCCACTCCCTGCACGGGGGGGGAGGTACGGGTAGGTAGTGACGAAAAATAACGATACGGGACTCTTACGAGGTCTCGTCATCGAAATCGTCACTTGTAAATATAAACGCGCAAGATCGTTACACGAACCGCTTACCATTATAGTAAACTACTATGCAAACACACATAACATATACGCAATAAGGGAACTTTAAATTGGAGATTTTACCCTACCACACCCGTCTGTCTCATTCTGAAAACTATTCAAAATAATTGCTATTTTTCATTCTCATTCAAATATAAATAATAGTAAATAATATATAATTTTTGACTGAACTGAACCCAAGTGCCCGGCCTGTAGCCGGGCACCCCTCGTATTCATGTTCTAACCTAACCTAACCTAAATCTAGTTTTGACACCTTTAGACTTTAGATTCAAGATTTAATGTGAATATATGCATTAATAAAAACTCATTACTATTTTAATACTAGTTATGCTGCTGTTGATGCACTGATGAAAGCCAGATAGCTAGATCAGTGTTTAGTTAGTCGTAGTTGCCGGTGGGCTGAGGTCTAAAGGAATCCAAACTAGTTTTAAAAGGTTTGGATAGGTTAGGTTAGGTTAGAACATGAATAAGACGGGTGCCCGGCCGCAGGCCGGTCACTTAGGTTCAGTTCCGTTTAAAAAAAAAAAAACAAAAAACAAAACGGACCAATACAAAGTATTTTTATTCATATTAGAAGATATTGTAAAATAACAATTAATTTAATTTTTTTTTTTTTTTTTCACTTACACATTAGGCCCGTCGCGCCGCGCCACTACTATATGGGGCGAAGGTGCGAAGTCGACGGCGACGACAAAGTACCGAGTCTAAGGAGACTGATGGCGGCGCCACACAGTGGCGTTATGTCTCTATAAAAGTGGTGGTCTTTTATTATGTTATTTATTAATGGTATTATTTTAATATCATATCAATATTGTACCCCGCACAGGGGGGAGGTACGGGTAGGTAGTGACGAAAAATAACGATACGGGACTCTTACGAGGTCTCGCAATCGGAATGAGTACACTTTAAATATTTTAACGAGATAAAATTTAAGGGCATTGAGGGTCTGGTGCCAGTGGTGGTTGATTAGATCCACACACTATACTTTTTATAATTATGTGGCGTTATGTCTGTATGAAAGTGGTGGTCTTTTATTATGTTATTTATTAATGGTATTTTTTTAATATCATATCAATATTGTACCCCGCACGGGGGGAGGTAGGGGGGTAGGTAGTGACGAAAAATAACGATACGGGACTCTTACGAGGTCTCGTAATCGGAATGAGTTTCTGCGACTACCATTGTTTGTCGCGGGTAACGGGGAATCAGGGTTCGATTCCGGTGAGGGAGCCTGAGAAACTGCTACCACATCCAAGGAAGGCAGCAGGCGCGCAAATTACCCACTCCCTGCACGGGGGGGGAGGTACGGGTAGGTAGTGACGAAAAATAACGATACGGGACTCTTACGAGGTCTCGTCATCGAAATCGTCACTTGTAAATATAAACGCGCAAGATCGTTACACGAACCGCTTACCATTATAGTAAACTACTATGCAAACACACATAACATATACGCAATAAGGGAACTTTAAATTGGAGATTTTACCCTACCACACCCGTCTGTCTCATTCTGAAGACTATTCAAAATAATTGCTATTTTTCATTCTCATTCAAATATAAATAATAGTAAATAATATATAATTTTTGACTGAACTGAACCCAAGTGCCCGGCCTGTAGCCGGGCACCCCTCGTATTCATGTTCTAACCTAACCTAACCTAAATCTAGTTTTGACACCTTTAGACTTTAGATTCAAGATTTAATGTGAATATATGCATTAATAAAACTCATTACTATTTTAATACTAGTTATGCTGCTGTTGATGCACTGATGAAAGCCAGATAGCTAGATCAGTGTTTAGTTAGTCGTAGTTGCCGGTGGGCTGAGGTCTAAAGGAATCCAAACTAGTTTTAAAAGGTTTGGATAGGTTAGGTTAGGTTAGAACATGAATAAGACGGGTGCCCGGCCGCAGGCCGGTCACTTAGGTTCAGTTCCGTTTAAAAAAAAAAAAAACAAAAAACAAAACGGACCAATACAAAGTATTCTTATTCATATTAGAAGATATTGTAAAATAACATTTAATTTAATTTTTTTTTTTTTTTTTCACTTACACATTAGGCCCGTCGCGCCGCGCCACTACTGTATGGGGCGAAGGTGCGAAGTCGACGGCGACGACAAAGTACCGAGTCTAAGGAGACTGATGGCGGCGCCACACAGTGGCGTTATGTCTCTATAAAAGTGGTGATCTTTTATTATGTTATTTATTAATGGTATTATTTTAATATCATATCAATATTTTTGGAGCCTGAGAAACTGCTACCACATCCAAGGAAGGCAGCAGGCGCGCAAATTACCCACTCCCTGCACGGGGGGGGAGGTACGGGTAGGTAGTGACGAAAAATAACGATACGGGACTCTTACGAGGTCTCGTCATCGAAATCGTCACTTGTAAATATAAACGCGCAAGATCGTTACACGAACCGCTTACCATTATAGTAAACTACTATGCAAACACACATAACATATACGCAATAAGGGAACTTTAAATTGGAGATTTTACCCTACCACACCCGTCTGTCTCATTCTGAAAACTATTCAAAATAATTGCTATTTTTCATTCTCATTCAAATATAAATAATAGTAAATAATATATAATTTTTGACTGAACTGAACCCAAGTGCCCGGCCTGTAGCCGGGCACCCCTCGTATTCATGTTCTAACCTAACCTAACCTAACCTAAATCTAGTTTTGACACCTTTAGACTTTAGATTCAAGATTTAATGTGAATATATGCATTAATAAAAACTCATTACTATTTTAATACTAGTTATGCTGCTGTTGATGCACTGATGAAAGCCAGATAGCTAGATCAGTGTTTAGTTAGTCGTAGTTGCCGGTGGGCTGAGGTCTAAAGGAATCCAAACTAGTTTTAAAAGGTTTGGATAGGTTAGGTTAGGTTAGAACATGAATAAGACGGGTGCCCGGCCGCAGGCCGGTCGCTTAGGTTCAGTTCCGTTTAAAAAAAAAAACAAAAAACAAAACGTACCAATACAAAGTACTCTAATTCATATTAGAAGATATTGTAAAATAACAATTCATTTAATTTTTTTTTTTTTTTTTTTCAATTACACATTAGGCCCGTCGCGCCGCGCCACTACTATATGGGGCGAAGGTGCGAAGTCGACGGCGACGACAAAGTACCGAGTCTAAGGAGACTGATGGCGGCGCCACACAGTGGCGTTATGTCTCTATAAAAGTGGTGGTCTTTTATTATGTTATTTATTAATGGTATTATTTTAATATCATATCAATATTGTACCCCGCACAGGGGGGAGGTACGGGTAGGTAGTGACGAAAAATAACGATACGGGACTCTTACGAGGTCTCGCAATCGGAATGAGTACACTTTAAATATTTTAACGAGATAAAATTTAAGGGCATTGAGGGTCTGGTGCCAGTGGTGGTTGATTAGATCCACACACTATACTTTTTATAATTATGTGGCGTTATGTCTGTATGAAAGTGGTGGTCTTTTATTATGTTATTTATTAATGGTATTTTTTTAATATCATATCAATATTGTACCCCGCACGGGGGGAGGTAGGGGGGTAGGTAGTGACGAAAAATAACGATACGGGACTCTTACGAGGTCTCGTAATCGGAATGAGTTTCTGCGACTACCATTGTTTGTCGCGGGTAACGGGGAATCAGGGTTCGATTCCGGTGAGGGAGCCTGAGAAACTGCTACCACATCCAAGGAAGGCAGCAGGCGCGCAAATTACCCACTCCCTGCACGGGGGGGGAGGTACGGGTAGGTAGTGACGAAAAATAACGATACGGGACTCTTACGAGGTCTCGTCATCGAAATCGTCACTTGTAAATATAAACGCGCAAGATCGTTACACGAACCGCTTACCATTATAGTAAACTACTATGTAAACACACATAACATATACGCAATAAGGGAACTTTAAATTGGAGATTTTACCCTACCACACCCGTCTGTCTCATTCTGAAAACTATTCAAAATAATTGCTATTTTTCATTCTCATTCAAATATAAATAATAGTAAATAATATATAATTTTTGACTGAACTGAACCCAAGTGCCCGGCCTGTAGCCGGGCACCCCTCGTATTCATGTTCTAACCTAACCTAACCTAAATCTAGTTTTGACACCTTTAGACTTTAGATTCAAGATTTAATGTGAATATATGCATTAATAAAAACTCATTACTATTTTAATACTAGTTATGCTGCTGTTGATGCACTGATGAAAGCCAGATAGCTAGATCAGTGTTTAGTTAGTCGTAGTTGCCGGTGGGCTGAGGTCTAAAGGAATCCAAACTAGTTTTAAAAGGTTTGGATAGGTTAGGTTAGGTTAGAACATGAATAAGACGGGTGCCCGGCCGCAGGCCGGTCACTTAGGTTCAGTTCCGTTTAAAAAAAAAAAAACAAAAAACAAAACGTACCAATACGAAGTACTCTTATTCATATTAGAAGATATTGTAAAATAACAATTAATTTAATTTTTTTTTTTTTTTTTTCACTTACACATTAGGCCCGTCGCGCCGCGCCACTACTATATGGGGCGAAGGTGCGAAGTCGACGGCGACGACAAAGTACCGAGTCTAAGGAGACTGATGGCGGCGCCACACAGTGGCGTTATGTCTCTATAAAAGTGGTGGTCTTTTATTATGTTATTTATTAATGGTATTATTTTAATATCATATCAATATTGTACCCCGCACAGGGGGGAGGTACGGGTAGGTAGTGACGAAAAATAACGATACGGGACTCTTACGAGGTCTCGCAATCGGAATGAGTACACTTTAAATATTTTAACGAGATAAAATTTAAGGGCATTGAGGGTCTGGTGCCAGTGGTGGTTGATTAGATCCACACACTATACTTTTTATAATTATGTGGCGTTATGTCTGTATGAAAGTGGTGGTCTTTTATTATGTTATTTATTAATGGTATTTTTTTAATATCATATCAATATTGTACCCCGCACTGGGGGAGGTAGGGGGGTAGGTAGTGACGAAAAATAACGATACGGGACTCTTACGAGGTCTCGTAATCGGAATGAGTTTCTGCGACTACCATTGTTTGTCGCGGGTAACGGGGAATCAGGGTTCGATTCCGGTGAGGGAGCCTGAGAAACTGCTACCACATCCAAGGAAGGCAGCAGGCGCGCAAATTACCCACTCCCTGCACGGGGGGGGAGGTACGGGTAGGTAGTGACGAAAAATAACGATACGGGACTCTTACGAGGTCTCGTCATCGAAATCGTCACTTGTAAATATAAACGCGCAAGATCGTTACACGAACCGCTTACCATTATAGTAAACTACTATGCAAACACACATAACATATACGCAATAAGGGAACTTTAAATTGGAGATTTTACCCTACCACACCCGTCTGTCTCATTCTGAAGACTATTCAAAATAATTGCTATTTTTCATTCTCATTCAAATATAAATAATAGTAAATAATATATAATTTTTGACTGAACTGAACCCAAGTGCCCGGCCTGTAGCCGGGCACCCCTCGTATTCATGTTCTAACCTAACCTAACCTAAATCTAGTTTTGACACCTTTAGACTTTAGATTCAAGATTTAATGTGAATATATGCATTAATAAAAAGTCATTACTATTTTAATACTAGTTATGCTGCTGTTGATGCACCGATGAAAGCCAGATAGCTAGATCAGTGTTTAGTTAGTCGTAGTTGCCGGTGGGCTGAGGTCTAAGGGAATCCAAACTAGTTTTAAAAGGTTTGGATAGGTTAGGTTAGGTTAGAACATGAATAAGACGGGTGCCCGGCCGCAGGCCGGTCACTTAGGTTCAGTTCCGATTAAAAAAAAAAAAACAAAAAACAAAACGTACCAATACGAAGTACTCTTATTCATATTAGAAGATATTGTAAAATAACAATTAATTTAATTTTTTTTTTTTTTTTTTTCACTTACACATTAGGCCCGTCGCGCCGCGCCACTACTATATGGGGCGAAGGTGCGAAGTCGACGGCGACGACAAAGTACCGAGTCTAAGGAGACTGATGGCGGCACCACACAGTGGCGTTATGTCTCTATAAAAGTGGTGGTCTTTTATTATGTTATTTATTAATGGTATTATTTTAATATCATATCAATATTGTACCCCGCACAGGGGGGAGGTACGGGTAGGTAGTGACGAAAAATAACGATACGGGACTCTTACGAGGTCTCGCAATCGGAATGAGTACACTTTAAATATTTTAACGAGGTAAAATTTAAGGGCATTAAGGGTCTGGTGCCAGTGGTGGTTGATTAGATCCACTATACTTTTTATAATTATGTGGCGTTATGTCTGTATGAAAGTGGTGGTCTTTTATTATGTTATTTATTAATGGTATTTTTTTAATATCATATCAATATTGTACCCCGCACGGGGGGAAGTAGGGGGGTAGGTAGTGACGAAAAATAACGATACGGGACTCTTACGAGGTCTCGTAATCGGAATGAGTTTCTGCGACTACCATTGTTTGTCGTGGGTAACGGGGAATCAGGGTTCGATTCCGGTGAGGGAGCCTGAGAAACTGCTGCCACATCCAAGGAAGGCAGCAGGCGCGCAAATTACCTACTCCCTGCACGGGGGGGGAGGTACGGGTAGGTAGTGACGAAAAATAACGATACGGGACTCTTACGAGGTCTCGTCATCGAATAATCAATACACGAACTGCCCACACACTTGTAAATATAGACGTGCAAGATCGTTACACGAACCGCTTACTATTATAGTAAACCACTATGCAAACACACATAACATATACTCAATAAGGGAACTTTAAATTGGAGATTTTACCCTACCACACCCGTCTGTCTCATTCTGAAAACTATTCAAAATAATTGCTATTTTTCATTCTCATTCAAATATAAATAATAGTAAATAATATATAATTTTTGACTGAACTGAACCCAAGTGCCCGGCCTGTAGCCGGGCACCCCTCGTATTCATGTTCTAACCTAACTTCACCTAAATCTAGTTTTGACACCTTTAGACTTTAGATTCAAGATTTAATGTGAATATATGCATTAATAAAAACTCATTACTATTTTAATACTAGTTATGCTGCTGTTGATGCACTGATGAAAGCCAGATAGCTAGATCAGTGTTTAGTTAGTCGTAGTTGCCGGTGGGCTGAGGTCTAAAGGAATCCAAACTAGTTTTAAAAGGTTTGGATAGGTTAGGTTAGGTTAGAACATGAATAAGACGGGTGCCCGGCCGCAGGCCGGTCACTTAGGTTCAGTTCCGTTTAAAAAAAAAAAAACAAAAAACAAAACGGACCAATACAAAGTATTCTTATTCATATTAGAAGATATTGTAAAATAACAATTAATTTAATTTTTTTTTTTTTTTTTCACTTACACATTAGGCCCGTCGCGCCGCGCCACTACTATATGGGGCGAAGGTGCGAAGTCGACGGCGACGACAAAGTACCGAGTCTAAGGAGACTGATGGCGGCGCCACACAGTGGCGTTATGTCTCTATAAAAGTGGTGGTCTTTTATTATGTTATTTATTAATGGTATTATTTTAATATCATATCAATATTGTACCCCGCACAGGGGGGAGGTACGGGTAGGTAGTGACGAAAAATAACGATACGGGACTCTTACGAGGTCTCGCAATCGGAATGAGTACACTTTAAATATTTTAACGAGATAAAATTTAAGGGCATTGAGGGTCTGGTGCCAGTGGTGGTTGATTAGATCCACACACTATACTTTTTATAATTATGTGGCGTTATGTCTGTATGAAAGTGGTGGTCTTTTATTATGTTATTTATTAATGGTATTTTTTTAATATCATATCAATATTGTACCCCGCACGGGGGGAGGTAGGGGGGTAGGTAGTGACGAAAAATAACGATACGGGACTCTTACGAGGTCTCGTAATCGGAATGAGTTTCTGCGACTACCATTGTTTGTCGCGGGTAACGGGGAATCAGGGTTCGATTCCGGTGAGGGAGCCTGAGAAACTGCTACCACATCCAAGGAAGGCAGCAGGCGCGCAAATTACCCACTCCCTGCACGGGGGGGGAGGTACGGGTAGGTAGTGACGAAAAATAACGATACGGGACTCTTACGAGGTCTCGTCATCGAAATCGTCACTTGTAAATATAAACGCGCAAGATCGTTACACGAACCGCTTACCATTATAGTAAACTACTATGCAAACACACATAACATATACGCAATAAGGGAACTTTAAATTGGAGATTTTACCCTACCACACCCGTCTGTCTCATTCTGAAAACTATTCAAAATAATTGCTATTTTTCATTCTCATTCAAATATAAATAATAGTAAATAATATATAATTTTTGACTGAACTGAACCCAAGTGCCCGGCCTGTAGCCGGGCACCCCTCGTATTCATGTTCTAACCTAACCTAACCTAAATCTAGTTTTGACACCTTTAGACTTTAGATTCAAGATTTAATGTGAATATATGCATTAATAAAAACTCATTACTATTTTAATACTAGTTATGCTGCTGTTGATGCACTGATGAAAGCCAGATAGCTAGATCAGTGTTTAGTTAGTCGTAGTTGCCGGTGGGCTGAGGTCTAAAGGAATCCAAACTAGTTTTAAAAGGTTTGGATAGGTTAGGTTAGGTTAGAACATGAATAAGACGGGTGCCCGGCCGCAGGCCGGTCACTTAGGTTCAGTTCCGTTTAAAAAAAAAAAAACAAAAAACAAAACGGACCAATACAAAGTATTCTTATTCATATTAGAAGATATTGTAAAATAACAATTAATTTAATTTTTTTTTTTTTTTTTTTCACTTACACATTAGGCCCGTCGCGCCGCGCCACTACTATATGGGGCGAAGGTGCGAAGTCGACGGCGATGACAAAGTACCGAGTCTAAGGAGACTGATGGCGGCGCCACACAGTGGCGTTATGTCTCTATAAAAGTGGTGGTCTTTTATTATGTTATTTATTAATGGTATTATTTTAATATCATATCAATATTGTACCCCGCACAGGGGGGAGGTACGGGTAGGTAGTGACGAAAAATAACGATACGGGACTCTTACGAGGTCTCGCAATCGGAATGAGTACACTTTAAATATTTTAACGAGATAAAATTTAAGGGCATTGAGGGTCTGGTGCCAGTGGTGGTTGATTAGATCCACACACTATACTTTTTATAATTATGTGGCGTTATGTCTGTATGAAAGTGGTGGTCTTTTATTATGTTATTTATTAATGGTATTTTTTTAATATCATATCAATATTGTACCCCGCACGGGGGGAGGTAGGGGGGTAGGTAGTGACGAAAAATAACGATACGGGACTCTTACGAGGTCTCGTAATCGGAATGAGTTTCTGCGACTACCATTGTTTGTCGCGGGTAACGGGGAATCAGGGTTCGATTCCAGTGAGGGAGCCTGAGAAACTGCTACCACATCCAAAGAAGGCAGCAGGCGCGCAAATTACCCACTCCCTGCACAGGGGGGGAGGTACGGGTAGGTAGTGACGAAAAATAACGATACGGGACTCTTACGAGGTCTCGTCATCGAAATCGTCACTTGTAAATATAAACGCGCAAGATCGTTACACGAACCGCTTACCATTATAGTAAACTACTATGCAAACACACATAACATATACGCAATAAGGGAACTTTAAATTGGAGATTTTACCCTACCACACCCGTCTGTCTCATTCTGAAGACTATTCAAAATAATTGCTATTTTTCATTCTCATTCAAATATAAATAATAGTAAATAATATATAATTTTTGACTGAACTGAACCCAAGTGCCCGGCCTGTAGCCGGGCACCCCTCGTATTCATGTTCTAACCTAACCTAACCTAAATCTAGTTTTGACACCTTTAGACTTTAGATTCAAGATTTAATGTGAATATATGCATTAATAAAAACTCATTACTATTTTAATACTAGTTATGCTGCTGTTGATGCACTGATGAAAGCCAGATAGCTAGATCAGTGTTTAGTTAGTCGTAGTTGCCGGTGGGCTGAGGTCTAAAGGAATCCAAACTAGTTTTAAAAGGTTTGGATAGGTTAGGTTAGGTTAGAACATGAATAAGACGGGTGCCCGGCCGCAGGCCGGTCACTTAGGTTCAGTTCCGTTTAAAAAAAAAAAAAACAAAAAACAAAACGGACCAATACAAAGTATTCTTATTCATATTAGAAGATATTGTAAAATAACATTTAATTTAATTTTTTTTTTTTTTTCACTTACACATTAGGCCCGTCGCGCCGCGCCACTACTGTATGGGGCGAAGGTGCGAAGTCGACGGCGACGACAAAGTACCGAGTCTAAGGAGACTGATGGCGGCGCCACACAGTGGCGTTATGTCTCTATAAAAGTGGTGATCTTTTATTATGTTATTTATTAATGGTATTATTTTAATATCATATCAATATTTTTGGAGCCTGAGAAACTGCTGCCACATCCAAGGAAGGCAGCAGGCGCGCAAATTACCCACTCCCTGCACGGGGGGGGAGGTACGGGTAGGTAGTGACGAAAAATAACGATACGGGACTCTTACGAGGTCTCGTCATCGAAATCGTCACTTGTAAATATAAACGCGCAAGATCGTTACACGAACCGCTTACCATTATAGTAAACTACTATGCAAACACACATAACATATACGCAATAAGGGAACTTTAAATTGGAGATTTTACCCTACCACACCCGTCTGTCTCATTCTGAAAACTATTCAAAATAATTGCTATTTTTCATTCTCATTCAAATATAAATAATAGTAAATAATATATAATTTTTGACTGAACTGAAACCAAGTGCCCGGCCTGTAGCCGGGCACCCCTCGTATTCATGTTCTAACCTAACCTAACCTAAATCTAGTTTTGACACCTTTAGACTTTAGATTCAAGATTTAATGTGAATATATGCATTAATAAAACTCATTACTATTTTAATACTGGTTATGCTGCTGTTGATGCACTGATGAAAGCCAGATAGCTAGATCAGTGTTTAGTTAGTCGTAGTTGCCGGTGGGCTGAGGTCTAAAGGAATCCAAACTAGTTTTAAAAGGTTTGGATAGGTTAGGTTAGGTTAGAACATGAATAAGACGGGTGCCCGGCCGCAGGCCGGTCACTTAGGTTCAGTTCCGTTTAAAAAAAAAAAAAACAAAAAACAAAACGGACCAATACAAAGTATTCTTATTCATATTAGAAGATATTGTAAAATAACAATTAATTTAATTTTTTTTTTTTTTTTTCACTTACACATTAGGCCCGTCGCGCCGCGCCACTACTATATGGGGCGAAGGTGCGAAGTCGACGGCGACGACAAAGTACCGAGTCTAAGGAGACTGATGGCGGCGCCACACAGTGGCGTTATGTCTCTATAAAAGTGGTGGTCTTTTATTATGTTATTTATTAATGGTATTATTTTAATATCATATCAATATTGTACCCCGCACAGGGGGGAGGTACGGGTAGGTAGTGACGAAAAATAACGATACGGGACTCTTACGAGGTCTCGTCATCGAATAATCAATACACGAACTGCCCACACACTTGTAAATATAGACGTGCAAGATCGTTACACGAACCGCTTACTATTATAGTAAACCACTATGCAAACACACATAACATATACTCAATAAGGGAACTTTAAATTGGAGATTTTACCCTACCACACCCGTCTGTCTCATTCTGAAAACTATTCAAAATAATTGCTATTTTTCATTCTCATTCAAATATAAATAATAGTAAATAATATATAATTTTTGACTGAACTGAACCCAAGTGCCCGGCCTGTAGCCGGGCACCCCTCGTATTCATGTTCTAACCTAACCTAACCTAAATCTAGTTTTGACACCTTTAGACTTTAGATTCAAGATTTAATGTGAATATATGCATTAATAAAACTCATTACTATTTTAATACTGGTTATGCTGCTGTTGATGCACTGATGAAAGCCAGATAGCTAGATCAGTGTTTAGTTAGTCGTAGTTGCCGGTGGGCTGAGGTCTAAAGGAATCCAAACTAGTTTTAAAAGGTTTGGATAGGTTAGGTTAGGTTAGAACATGAATAAGACGGGTGCCCGGCCGCAGGCCGGTCGCTTAGGTTCAGTTCCGTTTAAAAAAAAAAACAAAAAACAAAACGTACCAATACAAAGTACTCTAATTCATATTAGAAGATATTGTAAAATAACAATTCATTTAATTTTTTTTTTTTTTTTTTTCAATTACACATTAGGCCCGTCGCGCCGCGCCACTACTATATGGGGCGAAGGTGCGAAGTCGACGGCGACGACAAAGTACCGAGTCTAAGGAGACTGATGGCGGCGCCACACAGTGGCGTTATGTCTCTATAAAAGTGGTGGTCTTTTATTATGTTATTTATTAATGGTATTATTTTAATATCATATCAATATTGTACCCCGCACAGGGGGGAGGTACGGGTAGGTAGTGACGAAAAATAACGATACGGGACTCTTACGAGGTCTCGCAATCGGAATGAGTACACTTTAAATATTTTAACGAGATAAAATTTAAGGGCATTGAGGGTCTGGTGCCAGTGGTGGTTGATTAGATCCACACACTATACTTTTTATAATTATGTGGCGTTATGTCTGTATGAAAGTGGTGGTCTTTTATTATGTTATTTATTAATGGTATTTTTTTAATATCATATCAATATTGTACCCCGCACGGGGGGAGGTAGGGGGGTAGGTAGTGACGAAAAATAACGATACGGGACTCTTACGAGGTCTCGTAATCGGAATGAGTTTCTGCGACTACCATTGTTTGTCGCGGGTAACGGGGAATCAGGGTTCGATTCCGGTGAGGGAGCCTGAGAAACTGCTACCACATCCAAGGAAGGCAGCAGGCGCGCAAATTACCCACTCCCTGCACGGGGGGGGAGGTACGGGTAGGTAGTGACGAAAAATAACGATACGGGACTCTTACGAGGTCTCGTCATCGAAATCGTCACTTGTAAATATAAACGCGCAAGATCGTTACACGAACCGCTTACCATTATAGTAAACTACTATGCAAACACACATAACATATACGCAATAAGGGAACTTTAAATTGGAGATTTTACCCTACCACACCCGTCTGTCTCATTCTGAAAACTATTCAAAATAATTGCTATTTTTCATTCTCATTCAAATATAAATAATAGTAAATAATATATAATTTTTGACTGAACTGAACCCAAGTGCCCGGCCTGTAGCCGGGCACCCCTCGTATTCATGTTCTAACCTAACCTAACCTAAATCTAGTTTTGACACCTTTAGACTTTAGATTCAAGATTTAATGTGAATATATGCATTAATAAAAACTCATTACTATTTTAATACTAGTTATGCTGCTGTTGATGCACTGATGAAAGCCAGATAGCTAGATCAGTGTTTAGTTAGTCGTAGTTGCCGGTGGGCTGAGGTCTAAAGGAATCCAAACTAGTTTTAAAAGGTTTGGATAGGTTAGGTTAGGTTAGAACATGAATAAGACGGGTGCCCGGCCGCAGGCCGGTCGCTTAGGTTCAGTTCCGTTTAAAAAAAAAAAACAAAAAACAAAACGTACCAATACAAAGTACTCTTATTCATATTAGAAGATATTGTAAAATAACAATTCATTTAATTTTTTTTTTTTTTTTTTTCACTTACACATTAGGCCCGTCGCGCCGCGCCACTACTATATGGGGCGAAGGTGCGAAGTCGACGGCGACGACAAAGTACCGAGTCTAAGGAGACTGATGGCGGCGCCACACAGTGGCGTTATATCTCTATAAAAGTGGTGGTCTTTTATTATGTTATTTATTAATGGTATTATTTTAATATCATATCAATATTGTACCCCGCACAGGGGGGAGGTACGGGTAGGTAGTGACGAAAAATAACGATACGGGACTCTTACGAGGTCTCGCAATCGGAATGAGTACACTTTAAATATTTTAACGAGGTAAAATTTAAGGGCATTGAGGGTCTGGTGCCAGTGGTGGTTGATTAGATCCACACACTATACTTTTTATAATTATGTGGCGTTATGTCTGTATGAAAGTGGTGGTCTTTTATTATGTTATTTATTAATGGTATTTTTTTAATATCATATCAATATTGTACCCCGCACGGGGGGAGGTAGGGGGGTAGGTAGTGACGAAAAATAACGATACGGGACTCTTACGAGGTCTCGTAATCGGAATGAGTTTCTGCGACTACCATTGTTTGTCGCGGGTAACGGGGAATCAGGGTTCGATTCCGGTGAGGGAGCCTGAGAAACTGCTACCACATCCAAGGAAGGCAGCAGGCGCGCAAATTACCCACTCCCTGCACGGGGGGGGAGGTACGGGTAGGTAGTGACGAAAAATAACGATACGGGACTCTTACGAGGTCTCGTCATCGAAATCGTCACTTGTAAATATAAACGCGCAAGATCGTTACACGAACCGCTTACCATTATAGTAAACTACTATGCAAACACACATAACATATACGCAATAAGGGAACTTTAAATTGGAGATTTTACCCTACCACACCCGTCTGTCTCATTCTGAAAACTATTCAAAATAATTGCTATTTTTCATTCTCATTCAAATATAAATAATAGTAAATAATATATAATTTTTGACTGAACTGAACCCAAGTGCCCGGCCTGTAGCCGGGCACCCCTCGTATTCATGTTCTAACCTAACCTAACCTAAATCTAGTTTTGACACCTTTAGACTTTAGATTCAAGATTTAATGTGAATATATGCATTAATAAAAACTCATTACTATTTTAATACTAGTTATGCTGCTGTTGATGCACTGATGAAAGCCAGATAGCTAGATCAGTGTTTAGTTAGTCGTAGTTGCCGGTGGGCTGAGGTCTAAAGGAATCCAAACTAGTTTTAAAAGGTTTGGATAGGTTAGGTTAGGTTAGAACATGAATAAGACGGGTGCCCGGCCGCAGGCCGGTCACTTAGGTTCAGTTCCGTTTAAAAAAAAAAAAACAAAAAACAAAACGGACCAATACAAAGTATTCTTATTCATATTAGAAGATATTGTAAAATAACAATTAATTTAATTTTTTTTTTTTTTTTTCACTTACACATTAGGCCCGTCGCGCCGCGCCACTACTATATGGGGCGAAGGTGCGAAGTCGACGGCGACGACAAAGTACCGAGTCTAAGGAGACTGATGGCGGCACCACACAGTGGCGTTATGTCTCTATAAAAGTGGTGGTCTTTTATTATGTTATTTATTAATGGTATTATTTTAATATCATATCAATATTGTACCCCGCACAGGGGGGAGGTACGGGTAGGTAGTGACGAAAAATAACGATACGGGACTCTTACGAGGTCTCGCAATCGGAATGAGTACACTTTAAATATTTTAACGAGGTAAAATTTAAGGGCATTGAGGGTCTGGTGCCAGTGGTGGTTGATTAGATCCACTATACTTTTTATAATTATGTGGCGTTATGTCTGTATGAAAGTGGTGGTCTTTTATTATGTTATTTATTAATGGTATTTTTTTAATATCATATCAATATTGTACCCCGCACGGGGGGAAGTAGGGGGGTAGGTAGTGACGAAAAATAACGATACGGGACTCTTACGAGGTCTCGTAATCGGAATGAGTTTCTGCGACTACCATTGTTTGTCGTGGGTAACGGGGAATCAGGGTTCGATTCCGGTGAGGGAGCCTGAGAAACTGCTGCCACATCCAAGGAAGGCAGCAGGCGCGCAAATTACCTACTCCCTGCACGGGGGGGGAGGTACGGGTAGGTAGTGACGAAAAATAACGATACGGGACTCTTACGAGGTCTCGTCATCGAAATCGTCACTTGTAAATATAAACGCGCAAGATCGTTACACGAACCGCTTACCATTATAGTAAACTACTATGCAAACACACATAACATATACGCAATAAGGGAACTTTAAATTGGAGATTTTACCCTACCACACCCGTCTGTCTCATTCTGAAAACTATTCAAAATAATTGCTATTTTTCATTCTCATTCAAATATAAATAATAGTAAATAATATATAATTTTTGACTGAACTGAACCCAAGTGCCCGGCCTGTAGCCGGGCACCCCTCGTATTCATGTTCTAACCTAACCTAACCTAAATCTAGTTTTGACACCTTTAGACTTTAGATTCAAGATTTAATGTGAATATATGCATTAATAAAACTCATTACTATTTTAATACTAGTTATGCTGCTGTTGATGCACTGATGAAAGCCAGATAGCTAGATCAGTGTTTAGTTAGTCGTAGTTGCCGGTGGGCTGAGGTCTAAAGGAATCCAAACTAGTTTTAAAAGGTTTGGATAGGTTAGGTTAGGTTAGAACATGAATAAGACGGGTGCCCGGCCGCAGGCCGGTCACTTAGGTTCAGTTCCGTTTAAAAAAAAAAAAAACAAAAAACAAAACGGACCAATACAAAGTATTCTTATTCATATTAGAAGATATTGTAAAATAACATTTAATTTAATTTTTTTTTTTTTTTTTCACTTACACATTAGGCCCGTCGCGCCGCGCCACTACTGTATGGGGCGAAGGTGCGAAGTCGACGGCGACGACAAAGTACCGAGTCTAAGGAGACTGATGGCGGCGCCACACAGTGGCGTTATGTCTCTATAAAAGTGGTGATCTTTTATTATGTTATTTATTAATGGTATTATTTTAATATCATATCAATATTGTACCCCGCACAGGGGGGAGGTACGGGTAGGTAGTGACGAAAAATAACGATACGGGACTCTTACGAGGTCTCGCAATCGGAATGAGTACACTTTAAATATTTTAACGAGGTAAAATTTAAGGGCATTGAGGGTCTGGTGCCAGTGGTGGTTGATTAGATCCACTATACTTTTTATAATTATGTGGCGTTATGTCTGTATGAAAGTGGTGGTCTTTTATTATGTTATTTATTAATGGTATTTTTTTAATATCATATCAATATTGTACCCCGCACGGGGGGAAGTAGGGGGGTAGGTAGTGACGAAAAATAACGATACGGGACTCTTACGAGGTCTCGTAATCGGAATGAGTTTCTGCGACTACCATTGTTTGTCGTGGGTAACGGGGAATCAGGGTTCGATTCCGGTGAGGGAGCCTGAGAAACTGCTGCCACATCCAAGGAAGGCAGCAGGCGCGCAAATTACCTACTCCCTGCACGGGGGGGGAGGTACGGGTAGGTAGTGACGAAAAATAACGATACGGGACTCTTACGAGTTCTCGTCATCGAATAATCAATACACGAACTGCCCACACACTTGTAAATATAGACGTGCAAGATCGTTACACGAACCGCTTACTATTATAGTAAACCACTATGCAAACACACATGACATATACTCAATAAGGGAACTTTAAATTGGAGATTTTACCCTACCACACCCGTCTGTCTCATTCTGAAAACTATTCAAAATAATTGCTATTTTTCATTCTCATTCAAATATAAATAATAGTAAATAATATATAATTTTTGACTGAACTGAACCCAAGTGCCCGGCCTGTAGCCGGGCACCCCTCGTTTTCATGTTCTAACCTAACCTAACCTAAATCTAGTTTTGACACCTTTAGACTTTAGATTCAAGATTTAATGTGAATATATGCATTAATAAAAACTCATTACTATTTTAATACTAGTTATGCTGCTGTTGATGCACTGATGAAAGCCAGATAGCTAGATCAATGTTTAGTTAGTCGTAGTTGCCGGTGGGCTGAGGTCTACAGGAATCCAAACTAGTTTTAAAAGGTTTGGATAGGTTAGGTTAGGTTAGAACATGAATAAGACGGGTGCCCGGCCGCAGGCCGGTCACTTAGGTTCAGTTCCGTTTAAAAAAAAAAAAACAAAAAACAAAACGTACCAATACGAAGTACTCTTATTCATATTAGAAGATATTGTAAAATAACAATTAATTTAATTTTTTTTTTTTTTTTTTCACTTACACATTAGGCCCGTCGCGCCGCGCCACTACTATATGGGGCGAAGGTGCGAAGTCGACGGCGATGACAAAGTACCGAGTCTAAGGAGACTGATGGCGGCGCCACACAGTGGCGTTATGTCTCTATAAAAGTGGTGGTCTTTTATTATGTTATTTATTAATGGTATTATTTTAATATCATATCAATATTGTACCCCGCACAGGGGGGAGGTACGGGTAGGTAGTGACGAAAAATAACGATACGGGACTCTTACGAGGTCTCGCAATCGGAATGAGTACACTTTAAATATTTTAACGAGATAAAATTTAAGGGCATTGAGGGTCTGGTGCCAGTGGTGGTTGATTAGATCCACACACTATACTTTTTATAATTATGTGGCGTTATGTCTGTATGAAAGTGGTGGTCTTTTATTATGTTATTTATTAATGGTATTTTTTTAATATCATATCAATATTGTACCCCGCACGGGGGGAGGTAGGGGGGTAGGTAGTGACGAAAAATAACGATACGGGACTCTTACGAGGTCTCGTAATCGGAATGAGTTTCTGCGACTACCATTGTTTGTCGCGGGTAACGGGGAATCAGGGTTCGATTCCGGTGAGGGAGCCTGAGAAACTGCTACCACATCCAAGGAAGGCAGCAGGCGCGCAAATTACCCACTCCCTGCACGGGGGGGGAGGTACGGGTAGGTAGTGACGAAAAATAACGATACGGGACTCTTACGAGGTCTCGTCATCGAAATCGTCACTTGTAAATATAAACGCGCAAGATCGTTACACGAACCGCTTACCATTATAGTAAACTACTATGCAAACACACATAACATATACGCAATAAGGGAACTTTAAATTGGAGATTTTACCCTACCACACCCGTCTGTCTCATTCTGAAAACTATTCAAAATAATTGCTATTTTTCATTCTCATTCAAATATAAATAATAGTAAATAATATATAATTTTTGACTGAACTGAACCCAAGTGCCCGGCCTGTAGCCGGGCACCCCTCGTATTCATGTTCTAACCTAACCTAACCTAAATCTAGTTTTGACACCTTTAGACTTTAGATTCAAGATTTAATGTGAATATATGCATTAATAAAAACTCATTACTATTTTAATACTAGTTATGCTGCTGTTGATGCACTGATGAAAGCCAGATAGCTAGATCAGTGTTAAGTTAGTCGTAGTTGCCGGTGGGCTGAGGTCTAAAGGAATCCAAACTAGTTTTAAAAGGTTTGGATAGGTTAGGTTAGGTTAGAACATGAATAAGACGGGTGCCCGGCCGCAGGCCGGTCACTTTGGTTCAGTTCCGTTTAAAAAAAAAAAAACAAAAAACAAAACGGACCAATACAAAGTATTCTTATTCATATTAGAAGATATTGTAAAATAACAATTAATTTAATTTTTTTTTTTTTTTTTCACTTACACATTAGGCCCGTCGCGCCGCGCCACTACTATATGGGGCGAAGGTGCGAAGTCGACGGCGACGACAAAGTACCGAGTCTAAGGAGACTGATGGCGGCGCCACACAGTGGCGTTATGTCTCTATAAAAGTGGTGGTCTTTTATTATGTTATTTATTAATGGTATTATTTTAATATCATATCAATATTGTACCCCGCACAGGGGGGAGGTACGGGTAGGTAGTGACGAAAAATAACGATACGGGACTCTTACGAGGTCTCGCAATCGGAATGAGTACACTTTAAATATTTTAACGAGGTAAAATTTAAGGGCATTGAGGGTCTGGTGCCAGTGGTGGTTGAGTAGATCCACTATACTTTTTATAATTATGTGGCGTTATGTCTGTATGAAAGTGGTGGTCTTTTATTATGTTATTTATTAATGGTATTTTTTTAATATCATATCAATATTGTACCCCGCACGGGGGGAAGTAGGGGGGTAGGTAGTGACGAAAAATAACGATACGGGACTCTTACGAGGTCTCGTAATCGGAATGAGTTTCTGCGACTACCATTGTTTGTCGTGGGTAACGGGGAATCAGGGTTCGATTCCGGTGAGGGAGCCTGAGAAACTGCTGCCACATCCAAGGAAGGCAGCAGGCGCGCAAATTACCCACTCCCTGCACGGGGGGGGAGGTACGGGTAGGTAGTGACGAAAAATAACGATACGGGACTCTTACGAGGTCTCGTCATCGAATAATCAATACACGAACTGCCCACACACTTGTAAATATAGACGTGCAAGATCGTTACACGAACCGCTTACCATTATAGTAAACTACTATGCAAACACACATAACATATACGCAATAAGGGAACTTTAAATTGGAGATTTTACCCTACCACACCCGTCTGTCTCATTCTGAAAACTATTCAAAATAATTGCTATTTTTCATTCTCATTCAAATATAAATAATAGTAAATAATATATAATTTTTGACTGAACTGAACCCAAGTGCCCGGCCTGTAGCCGGGCACCCCTCGTATTCATGTTCTAACCTAACCTAACCTAAATCTAGTTTTGACACCTTTAGACTTTAGATTCAAGATTTAATGTGAATATATGCATTAATAAAACTCATTACTATTTTAATACTAGTTATGCTGCTGTTGATGCACTGATGAAAGCCAGATAGCTAGATCAGTGTTTAGTTAGTCGTAGTTGCCGGTGGGCTGAGGTCTAAAGGAATCCAAACTAGTTTTAAAAGGTTTGGATAGGTTAGGTTAGGTTAGAACATGAATAAGACGGGTGCCCGGCCGCAGGCCGGTCACTTAGGTTCAGTTCCGTTTAAAAAAAAAAAAAACAAAAAACAAAACGGACCAATACAAAGTATTCTTATTCATATTAGAAGATATTGTAAAATAACATTTAATTTAATTTTTTTTTTTTTTTTTCACTTACACATTAGGCCCGTCGCGCCGCGCCACTACTGTATGGGGCGAAGGTGCGAAGTCGACGGCGACGACAAAGTACCGAGTCTAAGGAGACTGATGGCGGCGCCACACAGTGGCGTTATGTCTCTATAAAAGTGGTGATCTTTTATTATGTTATTTATTAATGGTATTATTTTAATATCATATCAATATTTTTGGAGCCTGAGAAACTGCTGCCACATCCAAGGAAGGCAGCAGGCGCGCAAATTACCCACTCCCTGCACGGGGGGGGAGGTACGGGTAGGTAGTGACGAAAAATAACGATACGGGACTCTTACGAGGTCTCGTCATCGAAATCGTCACTTGTAAATATAAACGCGCAAGATCGTTACACGAACCGCTTACCATTATAGTAAACTACTATGCAAACACACATAACATATACGCAATAAGGGAACTTTAAATTGGAGATTTTACCCTACCACACCCGTCTGTCTCATTCTGAAAACTATTCAAAATAATTGCTATTTTTCATTCTCATTCAAATATAAATAATAGTAAATAATATATAATTTTTGACTGAACTGAACCCAAGTGCCCGGCCTGTAGCCGGGCACCCCTCGTATTCATGTTCTAACCTAACCTAACCTAAATCTAGTTTTGACACCTTTAGACTTTAGATTCAAGATTTAATGTGAATATATGCATTAATAAAAACTCATTACTATTTTAATACTAGTTATGCTGCTGTTGATGCACTGATGAAAGCCAGATAGCTAGATCAGTGTTTAGTTAGTCGTAGTTGCCGGTGGGCTGAGGTCTAAAGGAATCCAAACTAGTTTTAAAAGGTTTGGATAGGTTAGGTTAGGTTAGAACATGAATAAGACGGGTGCCCGGCCGCAGGCCGGTCACTTAGGTTCAGTTCCGTTTAAAAAAAAAAAAACAAAAAACAAAACGGACCAATACAAAGTATTCTTATTCATATTAGAAGATATTGTAAAATAACAATTAATTTAATTTTTTTTTTTTTTTTTTCACTTACACATTAGGCCCGTCGCGCCGCGCCACTACTATATGGGGCGAAGGTGCGAAGTCGACGGCGACGACAAAGTACCGAGTCTAAGGAGACTGATGGCGGCGCCACACAGTGGCGTTATGTCTCTATAAAAGTGGTGGTCTTTTATTATGTTATTTATTAATGGTATTATTTTAATATCATATCAATATTGTACCCCGCACAGGGGGGAGGTACGGGTAGGTAGTGACGAAAAATAACGATACGGGACTCTTACGAGGTCTCGCAATCGGAATGAGTACACTTTAAATATTTTAACGAGGTAAAATTTAAGGGCATTGAGGGTCTGGTGCCAGTGGTGGTTCATTAGATCCACTATACTTTTTATAATTATGTGGCGTTATGTCTGTATGAAAGTGGTGGTCTTTTATTATGTTATTTATTAATGGTATTTTTTTAATATCATATCAATATTGTACCCCGCACGGGGGGAGGTAGGGGGGTAGGTAGTGACGAAAAATAACGATACGGGACTCTTACGAGGTCTCGTAATCGGAATGAGTTTCTGCGACTACCATTGTTTGTCGCGGGTAACGGGGAATCAGGGTTCGATTCCGGTGAGGGAGCCTGAGAAACTGCTACCACATCCAAGGAAGGCAGCAGGCGCGCAAATTACCCACTCCCTGCACGGGGGGGGAGGTACGGGTAGGTAGTGACGAAAAATAACGATACGGGACTCTTACGAGGTCTCGTCATCGAAATCGTCACTTGTAAATATAAACGCGCAAGATCGTTACACGAACCGCTTACCATTATAGTAAACTACTATGCAAACACACATAACATATACGCAATAAGGGAACTTTAAATTGGAGATTTTACCCTACCACACCCGTCTGTCTCTTTCTGAAAACTATTCAAAATAATTGCTATTTTTCATTCTCATTCAAATATAAATAATAGTAAATAATATATAATTTTTGACTGAACTGAACCCAAGTGCCCGGCCTGTAGCCGGGCACCCCTCGTATTCATGTTCTAACCTAACCTAACCTAAATCTAGTTTTGACACCTTTAGACTTTAGATTCAAGATTTAATGTGAATATATGCATTAATAAAAACTCATTACTATTTTAATACTAGTTATGCTGCTGTTGATGCACTGATGAAAGCCAGATAGCTAGATCAGTGTTTAGTTAGTCGTAGTTGCCGGTGGGCTGAGGTCTAAAGGAATCCAAACTAGTTTTAAAAGGTTTGGATAGGTTAGGTTAGGTTAGAACATGAATAAAACGGGTGCCCGGCCGCAGGCCGGTCACTTAGGTTCAGTTCCGTTTAAAAAAAAAAAAACAAAAAACAAAACGGACCAATACAAAGTATTCTTATTCATATTAGAAGATATTGTAAAATAACAATTAATTTAATTTTTTTTTTTTTTTTTTCACTTACACATTAGGCCCGTCGCGCCGCGCCACTACTATATGGGGCGAAGGTGCGAAGTCGACGGCGACGACAAAGTACCGAGTCTAAGGAGACTGATGGCGGCACCACACAGTGGCGTTATGTCTCTATAAAAGTGGTATGTTATGTTATGTTATTTATTAATGGTATTATTTTAATATCATATCAATATTGTACCCCGCACAGGGGGGAGGTACGGGTAGGTAGTGACGAAAAATAACGATACGGGACTCTTACGAGGTCTCGCAATCGGAATGAGTACACTTTAAATATTTTAACGAGGTAAAATTTAAGGGCATTGAGGGTCTGGTGCCAGTGGTGGTTCATTAGATCCACTATACTTTTTATAATTATGTGGCGTTATGTCTGTATGAAAGTGGTGGTCTTTTATTATGTTATTTATTAATGGTATTTTTTTAATATCATATCAATATTGTACCCCGCACGGGGGGAAGTAGGGGGGTAGGTAGTGACGAAAAATAACGATACGGGACTCTTACGAGGTCTCGTAATCGGAATGAGTTTCTGCGACTACCATTGTTTGTCGTGGGTAACGGGGAATCAGGGTTCGATTCCGGTGAGGGAGCCTGAGAAACTGCTGCCACATCCAAGGAAGGCAGCAAGCGCGCAAATTACCCACTCCCTGCACGGGGGGGGAGGTACGGGTAGGTAGTGACGAAAAATAACGATACGGGACTCTTACGAGGTCTCGTCATCGAATAATCAATACACGAACTGCCCACACACTTGTAAATATAGACGTGCAAGATCGTTACACGAACCGCTTACCATTATAGTAAACTACTATGCAAACACACATAACATATACGCAATAAGGGAACTTTAAATTGGAGATTTTACCCTACCACACCCGTCTGTCTCATTCTGAAAACTATTCAAAATAATTGCTATTTTTCATTCTCATTCAAATATAAATAATAGTAAATAATATATAATTTTTGACTGAACTGAACCCAAGTGCCCGGCCTGTAGCCGGGCACCCCTCGTATTCATGTTCTAACCTAACCTAACCTAACCTAAATCTAGTTTTGACACCTTTAGACTTTAGATTCAAGATTTAATGTGAATATATGCATTAATAAAAACTCATTACTATTTTAATACTAGTTATGCTGCTGTTGATGCACTGATGAAAGCCAGATAGCTAGATCAGTGTTTAGTTAGTCGTAGTTGCCGGTGGGCTGAGGTCTAAAGGAATCCAAACTAGTTTTAAAAGGTTTGGATAGGTTAGGTTAGGTTAGAACATGAATAAGACGGGTGCCCGGCCGCAGGCCGGTCACTTAGGTTCAGTTCCGTTTAAAAAAAAAAAAACAAAAAACAAAACGTACCAATACGAAGTACTCTTATTCATATTAGAAGATATTGTAAAATAACAATTAATTTAATTTTTTTTTTTTTTTTCACTTACACATTAGGCCCGTCGCGCCGCGCCACTACTATATGGGGCGAAGGTGCGAAGTCGACGGCGATGACAAAGTACCGAGTCTAAGGAGACTGATGGCGGCGCCACACAGTGGCGTTATGTCTCTATAAAAGTGGTGGTCTTTTATTATGTTATTTA
Organism: Pararge aegeria; assembly: GCF_905163445.1. Classification (NCBI taxonomy): domain Eukaryota; kingdom Metazoa; phylum Arthropoda; class Insecta; order Lepidoptera; family Nymphalidae; genus Pararge; species Pararge aegeria. The sequence goes on from NC_053187.1 coordinate 20,305,756, forward strand.
TTAATGGTATTATTTTAATATCATATCAATATTGTACCCCGCACAGGGGGGAGGTACGGGTAGGTAGTGACGAAAAATAACGATACGGGACTCTTACGAGGTCTCGCAATCGGAATGAGTACACTTTAAATATTTTAACGAGATAAAATTTAAGGGCATTGAGGGTCTGGTGCCAGTGGTGGTTGATTAGATCCACACCCTATACTTTTTATAATTATGTGGCGTTATGTCTGTATGAAAGTGGTGGTCTTTTATTATGTTATTTATTAATGGTATTTTTTTAATATCATATCAATATTGTACCCCGCACGGGGGGAGGTAGGGGGGTAGGTAGTGACGAAAAATAACGATACGGGACTCTTACGAGGTCTCGTAATCGGAATGAGTTTCTGCGACTACCATTGTTTGTCGCGGGTAACGGGGAATCAGGGTTCGATTCCGGTGAGGGAGCCTGAGAAACTGCTACCACATCCAAGGAAGGCAGCAGGCGCGCAAATTACCCACTCCCTGCACGGGGGGGGAGGTACGGGTAGGTAGTGACGAAAAATAACGATACGGGACTCTTACGAGGTCTCGTCATCGAAATCGTCACTTGTAAATATAAACGCGCAAGACCGTTACACGAACCGCTTACCATTATAGTAAACTACTATGCAAACACACATAACATATACGCAATAAGGGAACTTTAAATTGGAGATTTTACCCTACCACACCCGTCTGTCTCATTCTGAAAACTATTCAAAATAATTGCTATTTTTCATTCTCATTCAAATATAAATAATAGTAAATAATATATAATTTTTGACTGAACTGAACCCAAGTGCCCGGCCTGTAGCCGGGCACCCCTCGTATTCATGTTCTAACCTAACCTAACCTAAATCTAGTTTTGACACCTTTAGACTTTAGATTCAAGATTTAATGTGAATATATGCATTAATAAAAACTCATTACTATTTTAATACTAGTTATGCTGCTGTTGATGCACTGATGAAAGCCAGATAGCTAGATCAGTGTTTAGTTAGTCGTAGTTGCCGGTGGGCTGAGGTCTAAAGGAATCCAAACTAGTTTTAAAAGGTTTGGATAGGTTAGGTTTGGTTAGAACATGAATAAGACGGGTGCCCGGCCGCAGGCCGGTCACTTAGGTTCAGTTCCGTTTAAAAAAAAAAAAACCAAAAACAAAACGGACCAATACAAAGTATTCTTATTCATATTAGAAGATATTGTAAAATAACAATTAATTTAATTTTTTTTTTTTTTTTTTCACTTACACATTAGGCCCGTCGCGCCGCGCCACTACTATATGGGGCGAAGGTGCGAAGTCGACGGCGACGACAAAGTACCGAGTCTAAGGAGACTGATGGCGGCACCACACAGTGGCGTTATGTCTCTATAAAAGTGGTATGTTATGTTATGTTATTTATTAATGGTATTATTTTAATATCATATCAATATTGTACCCCGCACAGGGGGGAGGTACGGGTAGGTAGTGACGAAAAATAACGATACGGGACTCTTACGAGGTCTCGCAATCGGAATGAGTACACTTTAAATATTTTAACGAGGTAAAATTTAAGGGCATTGAGGGTCTGGTGCCAGTGGTGGTTCATTAGATCCACTATACTTTTTATAATTATGTGGCGTTATGTCTGTATGAAAGTGGTGGTCTTTTATTATGTTATTTATTAATGGTATTTTTTTAATATCATATCAATATTGTACCCCACACGGGGGGAAGTAGGGGGGTAGGTAGTGACGAAAAATAACGATACGGGACTCTTACGAGGTCTCGTAATCGGAATGAGTTTCTGCGACTACCATTGTTTGTCGTGGGTAACGGGGAATCAGGGTTCGATTCCGGTGAGGGAGCCTGAGAAACTGCTGCCACATCCAAGGAAGGCAGCAGGCGCGCAAATTACCCACTCCCTGCACGGGGGGGGAGGTACGGGTAGGTAGTGACGAAAAATAACGATACGGGACTCTTACGAGGTCTCGTCATCGAATAATCAATACACGAACTGCCCACACACTTGTAAATATAGACGTGCAAGATCGTTACACGAACCGCTTACCATTATAGTAAACTACTATGCAAACACACATAACATATACGCAATAAGGGAACTTTAAATTGGAGATTTTACCCTACCACACCCGTCTGTCTCATTCTGAAAACTATTCAAAATAATTGCTATTTTTCATTCTCATTCAAATATAAATAATAGTAAATAATATATAATTTTTGACTGAACTGAACCCAAGTGCCCGGCCTGTAGCCGGGCACCCCTCGTATTCATGTTCTAACCTAACCTAACCTAAATCTAGTTTTGACACCTTTAGACTTTAGATTCAAGATTTAATGTGAATATATGCATTAATAAAAACTCATTACTATTTTAATACTAGTTATGCTGCTGTTGATGCACTGATGAAAGCCAGATAGCTAGATCAGTGTTTAGTTAGTCGTAGTTGCCGGTGGGCTGAGGTCTAAAGGAATCCAAACTAGTTTTAAAAGGTTTGGATAGGTTAGGTTAGGTTAGAACATGAATAAGACGGGTGCCCGGCCGCAGGCCGGTCACTTAGGTTCAGTTCCGTTTAAAAAAAAAAAAACCAAAAACAAAACGGACCAATACAAAGTATTCTTATTCATATTAGAAGATATTGTAAAATAACAATTAATTTAATTTTTTTTTTTTTTTTTTCACTTACACATTAGGCCCGTCGCGCCGCGCCACTACTATATGGGGCGAAGGTGCGAAGTCGACGGCGACGACAAAGTACCGAGTCTAAGGAGACTGATGGCGGCACCACACAGTGGCGTTATGTCTCTATAAAAGTGGTATGTTATGTTATGTTATTTATTAATGGTATTATTTTAATATCATATCAATATTGTACCCCGCACAGGGGGGAGGTACGGGTAGGTAGTGACGAAAAATAACGATACGGGACTCTTACGAGGTCTCGCAATCGGAATGAGTACACTTTAAATATTTTAACGAGGTAAAATTTAAGGGCATTGAGGGTCTGGTGCCAGTGGTGGTTCATTAGATCCACTATACTTTTTATAATTATGTGGCGTTATGTCTGTATGAAAGTGGTGGTCTTTTATTATGTTATTTATTAATGGTATTTTTTTAATATCATATCAATATTGTACCCCACACGGGGGGAAGTAGGGGGGTAGGTAGTGACGAAAAATAACGATACGGGACTCTTACGAGGTCTCGTAATCGGAATGAGTTTCTGCGACTACCATTGTTTGTCGTGGGTAACGGGGAATCAGGGTTCGATTCCGGTGAGGGAGCCTGAGAAACTGCTGCCACATCCAAGGAAGGCAGCAGGCGCGCAAATTACCCACTCCCTGCACGGGGGGGGAGGTACGGGTAGGTAGTGACGAAAAATAACGATACGGGACTCTTACGAGGTCTCGTCATCGAAATCGTCACTTGTAAATATAAACGCGCAAGATCGTTACACGAACCGCTTACCATTATAGTAAACTACTATGCAAACACACATAACATATACGCAATAAGGGAACTTTAAATTGGAGATTTTACCCTACCACACCCGTCTGTCTCATTCTGAAAACTATTCAAAATAATTGCTATTTTTCATTCTCATTCAAATATAAATAATAGTAAATAATATATAATTTTTGACTGAACTGAACCCAAGTGCCCGGCCTGTAGCCGGGCACCCCTCGTATTCATGTTCTAACCTAACCTAACCTAAATCTAGTTTTGACACCTTTAGACTTTAGATTCAAGATTTAATGTGAATATATGCATTAATAAAAACTCATTACTATTTTAATACTAGTTATGCTGCTGTTGATGCACTGATGAAAGCCAGATAGCTAGATCAGTGTTTAGTTAGTCGTAGTTGCCGGTGGGCTGAGGTCTAAAGGAATCCAAACTAGTTTTAAAAGGTTTGGATAGGTTAGGTTAGGTTAGAACATGAATAAGACGGGTGCCCGGCCGCAGGCCGGTCACTTAGGTTCAGTTCCGTTTAAAAAAAAAAAAACAAAAAACAAAACGGACCAATACAAAGTATTCTTATTCATATTAGAAGATATTGTAAAATAACAATTAATTTAATTTTTTTTTTTTTTTTTTCACTTACACATTAGGCCCGTCGCGCCGCGCCACTACTATATGGGGCGAAGGTGCGAAGTCGACGGCGACGACAAAGTACCGAGTCTAAGGAGACTGATGGCGGCGCCACACAGTGGCGTTATGTCTCTATAAAAGTGGTGGTCTTTTATTATGTTATTTATTAATGGTATTATTTTAATATCATATCAATATTGTACCCCGCACAGGGGGGAGGTACGGGTAGGTAGTGACGAAAAATAACGATACGGGACTCTTACGAGGTCTCACAATCGGAATGAGTACACTTTAAATATTTTAACGAGATAAAATTTAAGGGCATTGAGGGTCTGGTGCCAGTGGTGGTTGATTAGATCCACACACTATACTTTTTATAATTATGTGGCGTTATGTCTGTATGAAAGTGGTGGTCTTTTATTATGTTATTTATTAATGGTATTTTTTTAATATCATATCAATATTGTACCCCGCACGGGGGGAGGTAGGGGGGTAGGTAGTGACGAAAAATAACGATACGGGACTTTTACGAGGTCTCGTAATCGGAATGAGTTTCTGCGACTACCATTGTTTGTCGCGGGTAACGGGGAATCAGGGTTCGATTCCGGTGAGGGAGCCTGAGAAACTGCTACCACATCCAAGGAAGGCAGCAGGCGCGCAAATTACCCACTCCCTGCACGGGGGGGGAGGTACGGGTAGGTAGTGACGAAAAATAACGATACGGGACTCTTACGAGGTCTCGTCATCGAAATCGTCACTTGTAAATATAAACGCGCAAGATCGTTACACGAACCGCTTAGCATTATTGTAAACTACTATGCAAACACACATAACATATACGCAATAAGGGAACTTTAAATTGGAGATTTTACCCTACCACACCCGTCTGTCTCATTCTGAAAACTATTCAAAATAATTGCTATTTTTCATTCTCATTCAAATATAAATAATAGTAAATAATATATAATTTTTGACTGAACTGAACCCAAGTGCCCGGCCTGTAGCCGGGCACCCCTCGTATTCATGTTCTAACCTAACCTAACCTAACCTAAATCTAGTTTTGACACCTTTAGACTTTAGATTCAAGATTTAATGTGAATATATGCATTAATAAAAACTCATTACTATTTTAATACTAGTTATGCTGCTGTTGATGCACTGATGAAAGCCAGATAGCTAGATCAGTGTTTAGTTAGTCGTAGTTGCCGGTGGGCTGAGGTCTAAAGGAATCCAAACTAGTTTTAAAAGGTTTGGATAGGTTAGGTTAGGTTAGAACATGAATAAGACGGGTGCCCGGCCGCAGGCCGGTCGCTTAGGTTCAGTTCCGTTTAAAAAAAAAAAACAAAAAACAAAACGTACCAATACAAAGTACTCTTATTCATATTAGAAGATATTGTAAAATAACAATTCATTTAATTTTTTTTTTTTTTTTTTTCACTTACACATTAGGCCCGTCGCGCCGCGCCACTACTATATGGGGCGAAGGTGCGAAGTCGACGGCGACGACAAAGTACCGAGTCTAAGGAGACTGATGGCGGCGCCACACAGTGGCGTTATGTCTCTATAAAAGTGGTGGTCTTTTATTATGTTATTTATTAATGGTATTATTTTAATATCATATCAATATTGTACCCCGCACAGGGGGGAGGTACGGGTAGGTAGTGACGAAAAATAACGATACGGGACTCTTACGAGGTCTCGCAATCGGAATGAGTACACTTTAAATATTTTAACGAGGTAAAATTTAAGGGCATTGAGGGTCTGGTGCCAGTGGTGGTTGATTAGATCCACTATACTTTTTATAATTATGTGGCGTTATGTCTGTATGAAAGTGGTGGTCTTTTATTATGTTATTTATTAATGGTATTTTTTTAATATCATATCAATATTGTACCCCGCACGGGGGGAAGTAGGGGGGTAGGTAGTGACGAAAAATAACGATACGGGACTCTTACGAGGTCTCGTAATCGGAATGAGTTTCTGCGACTACCATTGTTTGTCGCGGGTAACGGGGAATCAGGGTTCGATTCCGGTGAGGGAGCCTGAGAAACTGCTACCACATCCAAGGAAGGCAGCAGGCGCGCAAATTACCCACTCCCTGCACGGGGGGGGAGGTACGGGTAGGTAGTGACGAAAAATAACGATACGGGACTCTTACGAGGTCTCGTCATCGAAATCGTCACTTGTAAATATAAACGCGCAAGATCGTTACACGAACCGCTTACCATTATAGTAAACTACTATGCAAACACACATAACATATACGCAATAAGGGAACTTTAAATTGGAGATTTTACCCTACCACACCCGTCTGTCTCATTCTGAAAACTATTCAAAATAATTGCTATTTTTCATTCTCATTCAAATATAAATAATAGTAAATAATATATAATTTTTGACTGAACTGAACCCAAGTGCCCGGCCTGTAGCCGGGCACCCCTCGTATTCATGTTCTAACCTAACCTAACCTAAATCTAGTTTTGACACCTTTAGACTTTAGATTCAAGATTTAATGTGAATATATGCATTAATAAAAACTCATTACTATTTTAATACTAGTTATGCTGCTGTTGATGCACTGATGAAAGCCAGATAGCTAGATCAGTGTTTAGTTAGTCGTAGTTGCCGGTGGGCTGAGGTCTAAAGGAATCCAAACTAGTTTTAAAAGGTTTGGATAGGTTAGGTTAGGTTAGAACATGAATAAGACGGGTGCCCGGCCGCAGGCCGGTCACTTTGGTTCAGTTCCGTTTAAAAAAAAAAAAACAAAAAACAAAACGGACCAATACAAAGTATTCTTATTCATATTAGAAGATATTGTAAAATAACAATTAATTTAATTTTTTTTTTTTTTTTTTCACTTACACATTAGGCCCGTCGCGCCGCGCCACTACTATATGGGGCGAAGGTGCGAAGTCGACGGCGACGACAAAGTACCGAGTCTAAGGAGACTGATGGCGGCGCCACACAGTGGCGTTATGTCTCTATAAAAGTGGTGGTCTTTTATTATGTTATTTATTAATGGTATTATTTTAATATCATATCAATATTGTACCCCGCACAGGGGGGAGGTACGGGAAGGTAGTGACGAAAAATAACGATACGGGACTCTTACGAGGTCTCGCAATCGGAATGAGTACACTTTAAATATTTTAACGAGGTAAAATTTAAGGGCATTGAGGGTCTGGTGCCAGTGGTGGTTGAGTAGATCCACTATACTTTTTATAATTATGTGGCGTTATGTCTGTATGAAAGTGGTGGTCTTTTATTATGTTATTTATTAATGGTATTTTTTTAATATCATATCAATATTGTACCCCGCACGGGGGGAAGTAGGGGGGTAGGTAGTGACGAAAAATAACGATACGGGACTCTTACGAGGTCTCGTAATCGGAATGAGTTTCTGCGACTACCATTGTTTGTCGTGGGTAACGGGGAATCAGGGTTCGATTCCGGTGAGGGAGCCTGAGAAACTGCTGCCACATCCAAGGAAGGCAGCAGGCGCGCAAATTACCCACTCCCTGCACGGGGGGGGAGGTACGGGTAGGTAGTGACGAAAAATAACGATACGGGACTCTTACGAGGTCTCGTCATCGAATAATCAATACACGAACTGCCCACACACTTGTAAATATAGACGTGCAAGATCGTTACACGAACCGCTTACCATTATAGTAAACTACTATGCAAACACACATAACATATACGCAATAAGGGAACTTTAAATTGGAGATTTTACCCTACCACACCCGTCTGTCTCATTCTGAAAACTATTCAAAATAATTGCTATTTTTCATTCTCATTCAAATATAAATAATAGTAAATAATATATAATTTTTGACTGAACTGAACCCAGGTGCCCGGCCTGTAGCCGGGCACCCCTCGTATTCATGTTCTAACCTAACCTAACCTAAATCTAGTTTTGACACCTTTAGACTTTAGATTCAAGATTTAATGTGAATATATGCATTAATAAAACTCATTACTATTTTAATACTAGTTATGCTGCTGTTGATGCACTGATGAAAGCCAGATAGCTAGATCAGTGTTTAGTTAGTCGTAGTTGCCGGTGGGCTGAGGTCTAAAGGAATCCAAACTAGTTTTAAAAGGTTTGGATAGGTTAGGTTAGGTTAGAACATGAATAAGACGGGTGCCCGGCCGCAGGCCGGTCACTTAGGTTCAGTTCCGTTTAAAAAAAAAAAAACAAAAAACAAAACGGACCAATACAAAGTATTCTTATTCATATTAGAAGATATTGTAAAATAACATTTAATTTAATTTTTTTTTTTTTTTTTCACTTACACATTAGGCCCGTCGCGCCGCGCCACTACTGTATGGGGCGAAGGTGCGAAGTCGACGGCGACGACAAAGTACCGAGTCTAAGGAGACTGATGGCGGCGCCACACAGTGGCGTTATGTCTCTATAAAAGTGGTGATCTTTTATTATGTTATTTATTAATGGTATTATTTTAATATCATATCAATATTTTTGGAGCCTGAGAAACTGCTGCCACATCCAAGGAAGGCAGCAGGCGCGCAAATTACCCACTCCCTGCACGGGGGGGGAGGTACGGGTAGATAGTGACGAAAAATAACGATACGGGACTCTTACGAGATCTCGTCATCGAATAATCAATACACGAAGTGCCCACACACTTGTAAATATAGACGTGCAAGATCGTTACACGAACCGCTTACCATTATAGTAAACTACTATGCAAACACACATAACATATACGCAATAAGGGAACTTTAAATTGGAGATTTTACCCTACCACACCCGTCTGTCTCATTCTGAAAACTATTCAAAATAATTGCTATTTTTCATTCTCATTCAAATATAAATAATAGTAAATAATATATAATTTTTGACTGAACTGAACCCAAGTGCCCGGCCTGTAGCCGGGCACCCCTCGTATTCATGTTCTAACCTAACCTAACCTAAATCTAGTTTTGACACCTTTAGACTTTAGATTCAAGATTTTATGTGAATATATGCATTAATAAAACTCATTACTATTTTAATACTAGTTATGCTGCTGTTGATGCACTGATGAAAGCCAGATAGCTAGATCAGTGTTTAGTTAGTCGTAGTTGCCGGTGGGCTGAGGTCTAAAGGAATCCAAACTAGTTTTAAAAGGTTTGGATAGGTTAGGTTAGGTTAGAACATGAATAAGACGGGTGCCCGGCCGCAGGCCGGTCACTTAGGTTCAGTTCCGTTTAAAAAAAAAAAAAACAAAAAACAAAACGGACCAATACAAAGTATTCTTATTCATATTAGAAGATATTGTAAAATAACATTTAATTTAATTTTTTTTTTTTTTTTCACTTACACATTAGGCCCGTCGCGCCGCGCCACTACTATATGGGGCGAAGGTGCGAAGTCGACGGCGATAACGATACGGGACTCTTACGAGGTCTCGCAATCGGAATGAGTACACTTTAAATATTTTAACGAGGTAAAATTTAAGGGCATTGAGGGTCTGGTGCCAGTGGTGGTTGATTAGATCCACACACTATACTTTTTATAATTATGTGGCGTAATGTCTGTATGAAAGTGGTGGTCTTTTATTATGTTATTTATTAATGGTATTTTTTTAATATCATATCAATATTGTACCCCGCACGGGGGGAGGTAGGGGGTAGGTAGTAACGAAAAATAACGATACGGGACTCTTGCGAGGTCTCGTAATCGGAATGAGTTTCTGCGACTACCATTGTTTGTCGCGGGTAACGGGGAATCAGGGTTCGATTCCGGTGAGGGAGCCTGAGAAACTGCTGCCACATCCAAGGAAGGCAGCAGGCGCGCAAATTACCCACTCCCTGCACGGGGGGGGAGGTACGGGTAGGTAGTGACGAAAAATAACGATACGGGACTCTTACGAGGTCTCGCAATCGGAATGAGTACACTTTAAATATTTTAACGAGGTAAAATTTAAGGGCATTGAGGTTCTGGTGCCAGTGGTGGTTGATTAGATCCACACACTATACTTTTTATAATTATGTGGCGTTATGTCTCTATAAAAGTGGTGGTCTTTTATTATGTTATTTATTAATGGTATTTTTTTAATATCATATCAATATTGTACCCCGCACGGGGGGAGGTAGGGAGGTAGGTAGTGACGAAAAATAACGATACGGGACTCTTACGAGGTCTCGTCATCGAATAATCAATACACGAACTGCCCACACACTTGTAAATATAGACGCGCAAGATCGTTACACGAACCGCTTACCATTATAATAAACTACTATGCAAACACACATAACATATACGCAATAAGGGAACTTTAAATTGGAGCTTTTACCCTACCACACCCGTCTGTCTCATTCTGAAAACTATTCAAAATAATTGCTATTTTTCATTCTCATTCAAATATAAATAATAGTAAATAATATATAATTTTTGACTGAACTGAACCCAAGTGCCCGGCCTGTAGCCGGGCACCCCTCGTATTCATGTTCTAACCTAACCTAACCTAAATCTAGTTTTGACACCTTTAGACTTTAGATTCAAGATTTAATGTGAATATATGCATTAATAAAAACTCATTACTATTTTAATACTAGTTATGCTGCTGTTGATGCACTGATGAAAGCCAGATAGCTAGATCAGTGTTTAGCCCGTCGCGCCGCGCCACTACTATATGGGGCGAAGGTGCGAAGTCGACGGCGACGACAAAGTACCGAGTCTAAGGAGACTGATGGCGGCGCCACACAGTGGCGTTATGTCTCTATAAAAGTGGTGGTCTTTTATTATGTTATTTATTAATGGTATTATTTTAATATCATATCAATATTGTACCCCGCACAGGGGGGAGGTACGGGTAGGTAGTGACGATAAATAACGATACGGGACTCTTACGAGGTCTCGCAATCGGAATGAGTTTCTGCGACTACCATTGTTTGTCGCGGGTAACGGGGAATCAGGGTTCGATTCCGGTGAGGGAGCCTGAGAAACTGCTACCACATCCAAGGAAGGCAGCAGGCGCGCAAATTACCCACTCCCTGCACGGGGGGGGAGGTACGGGTAGGTAGTGACGAAAAATAACGATACGGGACTCTTACGAGGTCTCGTCATCGAATAATCAATACACGAACTGCCAACACACTTGTAAATATAGACGTGCAAGATCGTTACACGAACCGCTTACCATTATAGTAAACTACTATGCAAACACACATAACATATACGCAATAAGGGAACTTTAAATTGGAGATTTTACCCTACCACACCCGTCTGTCTCATTCTGAAAACTATTCGAAATAATTGCTATTTTTCATTCTCATTCAAATATAAATAATAGTAAATAATATATAATTTTTGACTGAACTGAACCCAAGTGCCCGGCCTGTAGCCGGGCACCCCTCGTATTCATGTTCTAACCTAACCTAACCTAACCTAAATCTAGTTTTGACACCTTTAGACTTTAGATTCAAGATTTAATGTGAATATATGCATTAATAAAAACTCATTACTATTTTAATACTAGTTATGCTGCTGTTGATGCACTGATGAAAGCCAGATAGCTAGATCAGTGTTTAGTTAGTCGTAGTTGCCGGTGGGCTAAGGTCTAAAGGAATCCAAACTAGTTTTAAAAGGTTTGGATAGGTTAGGTTAGGTTAGAACATGAATAAGACGGGTGCCCGGCCGCAGGCCGGTCGCTTAGGTTCAGTTCCGTTTAAAAAAAAAAAACAAAAAACAAAACGTACCAATACAAAGTACTCTTATTCATATTAGAAGATATTGTAATATAACAATTCATTTATTTTTTTTTTTTTTTTTTTTCAATTACACATTAGGCCCGTCGCGCCGCGCCACTACTATATGGGGCGAAGGTGCGAAGTCGACGGCGACGACAAAGTACCGAGTCTAAGGAGACTGATGGCGGCGCCACACAGTGGCGTTATGTCTCTATAAAAGTGGTGGTCTTTTATTATGTTATTTATTAATGGTATTATTTTAATATCATATCAATATTGTACCCCGCACAGGGGGGAGGTACGGGTAGGTAGTGACGAAAAATAACGATACGGGACTCTTACGAGGTCTCGCAATCGGAATGAGTACACTTTAAATATTTTAACGAGGTAAAATTTAAGGGCATTGAGGGTCTGGTGCCAGTGGTGGTTGATTAGATCCACACACTATACTTTTTATAATTATGTGGCTACCATTGTTTGTCGCGGGTAACGGGGAATCAGGGTTCGATTCCGGTGAGGGAGGTTGAGAAACTGCTACCACATCCAAGGAAGGCAGCAGGCGCGCAAATTACCCACTCCCTGCACGGGGGGGGAGGTACGGGTAGGTAGTGACGAAAAATAACGATACGGGACTCTTACGAGGTCTCGTTATCGAATAATCAATACACGAACTGCCCACACACTTGTAAACATAGACGTGCAAGATCGTTACACGAACCGCTTACCATTATAGTAAACTACTATGCAAACACACATAACATATACGCAATAAGGGAACTTTAAATTGGAGATTTTACCCTACCACACCCGTCTGTCTCATTCTGAAAACTATTCAAAATAATTGCTATTTTTCATTCTCATTCAAATATAAATAATAGTAAATAATATATAATTTTTGACTGAACTGAACCCAAGTGCCCGGCCTGTAGCCGGGCACCCCTCGTATTCATGTTCTAACCTAACTAACCTAAATCTAGTTTTGACACCTTTAGACTTTAGATTCAAGATTTAATGTGAATATATGCATTAATAAAAACTCATTACTATTTTAATACTAGTTATGCTGCTGTTGATGCACTGATGAAAGCCAGATAGCTAGATCAGTGTTTAGTTAGTCGTAGTTGCCGGTGGGCTGAGGTCTAAAGGAATCCAAACTAGTTTTAAAAGGTTTGGATAGGTTAGGTTAGGTTAGAACATGAATAAGACGGGTGCCCGGCCGCAGGCCGGTCACTTAGGTTCAGTTCCGTTTAAAAAAAAAAAAACAAAAAACAAAACGGACCAATACAAAGTATTCTTATTCATATTAGAAGATATTGTAAAATAACAATTAATTTAATTTTTTTTTTTTTTTTTTCACTTACACATTAGGCCCGTCGCGCCGCGCCACTACTATATGGGGCGAAGGTGCGAAGTCGACGGCGACGACAAAGTACCGAGTCTAAGGAGACTGATGGCGGCGCCACACAGTGGCGTTATGTCTCTATAAAAGTGGTGGTCTTTTATTATGTTATTTATTAATGGTATTATTTTAATATCATATCAATATTGTACCCCGCACAGGGGGGAGGTACGGGTAGGTATTGACGAAAAATAACGATACGGGACTCTTACGAGGTCTCGCAATCGGAATGAGTACACTTTAAATATTTTAACGAGGTAAAATTTAAGGGCATTGAGGGTCTGGTGCCAGTGGTGGTTGATTAGATCCACACACTATACTTTTTATAATTATGTGGCGTTATGTCTGTATAAAAGTGGTGGTCTTTTATTATGTTATTTATTAATGGTATTTTTTTAATATCATATCAATATTGTACCCCGCACGGGGGGAGGTAGGGGGGTAGGTAGTGACAAAAAATAACGATACGGGACTCTTACGAGGTCTCGTAATCGGAATGAGTTTCTGCGACTACCATTGTTTGTCGCGGGTAACGGGGAATCAGGGTTCGATTCCGGTGAGGGAGCCTGAGAAACTGCTACCACATCCAAGGAAGGCAGCAGGCGCGCAAATTACCCACTCCCTGCACGGGGGGGGAGGTACGGGTAGGTAGTGACGAAAAATAACGATACGGGACTCTTACGAGGTCTCGTCATCGAATAATCAATACACGAACTGCCCACACACTTGTAAATATAGACGTGCAAGATCGTTACACGAACCGCTAACCATTATAGTAAACTACTATGCAAACACACATAACATATACGCAATAAGGGAACTTGAAATTGGAGATTTTACCCTATCACACCCGTCTGTCTCATTCTGAAAACTATTCAAAATAATTGCTATTTTTCATTCTCATTCAAATATAAATAATAGTAAATAATATATAATTTTTGACTGAACTGAACCCAAGTGCCCGGCCTGTAGCCGGGCACCCCTCGTATTCATGTTCTAACCTAACCTAACCTAACCTAAATCTAGTTTTGACACCTTTAGACTTTAGATTCAAGATTTAATGTGAATATATGCATTAATAAAAACTCATTACTATTTTAATACTAGTTATGCTGCAGTTGATGCACTGATGAAAGCCAGATAGCTAGATCAGTGTTTAGTTAGTCGTAGTTGCCGGTGGGCTGAGGTCTAAAGGAATCCAAACTAGTTTGAAAGGTTTGGATAGGTTAGGTTAGGTTAGAACATGAATAAGACGGGTGCCCGGCCGCAGGCCGGTCACTTAGGTTCAGTTCCGTTTAAAAAAAAAAAAAACAAAAAACAAAACGGACCAATACAAAGTATTCTTATTCATATTAGAAGATATTGTAAAATAACAATTAATTTAAATTTTTTTTTTTTTTTTCACTTACACATTAGGCCCGTCGCGCCGCGCCACTACTATATGGGGCGAAGGTGCGAAGTCGACGGCGACGACAAAGTACCGAGTCTAAGGAGACTGATGGCGGCGCCACACAGTGGCGTTATGTCTCTATAAAAGTGGTGGTCTTTTATTATGTTATTTATTAATGGTATTTTTTTAATATCATATCAATATTGTACCCCGCACGGGGGGAGGTAGGGGGGGGTAGGTAGTGACGAAAAATAACGATACGGGACTCTTACGAGGTCTCGTAATCGGAATGAGTTTCTGCGACTACCATTGTTTGTCGCGGGTAACGGGGAATCAGGGTTCGATTCCGGTGAGGGAGCCTGAGAAACTGCTACCACATCCAAGGAAGGCAGCAGGCGCGCAAATTACCCACTCCCTGCACGGGGGGGGAGGTACGGGTAGGTAGTGACGAAAAATAACGATACGGGACTCTTACGAGGTCTCGTCATCGAATAATCAATACACGAACTGCCCACACACTTGTAAATAAAGACGCGCAAGATCGTTACACGAACCGCTTACCATTATAGTAAACTACTATGCAAACACACATAACATATACGCAATAAGGGAACTTTAAATTGGAGATTTTACCCTACCACACCCGTCTGTCTCATTCTGAAAACTATTCAAAATAATTGCTATTTTTCATTCTCATTCAAATATAAATAATAGTAAATAATATATAATTTTTGACTGAACTGAACCCAAGTGCCCGGCCTGTAGCCGGGCACCCCTCGTATTCATGTTCTAACCTAACCTAACCTAACCTAAATCTAGTTTTGACACCTTTAGACTTTAGATTCAAGATTTAATGTGAATATATGCATTAATAAAAACTCATTACTATTTTAATACTAGTTATGCTGCTGTTGATGCACTGATGAAAGCCAGATAGCTAGATCAGTGTTTAGTTAGTCGTAGTTGCCGGTGGGCTGAGGTCTAAAGGAATCCAAACTAGTTTGAAAGGTTTGGATAGGTTAGGTTAGGTTAGAACATGAATAAGACGGGTGCCCGGCCGCAGGCCGGTCACTTAGGTTCAGTTCCGTTTAAAAAAAAAAAAAACAAAAAACAAAACGGACCAATACAAAGTATTCTTATTCATATTAGAAGATATTGTAAAATAACAATTAATTTAAATTTTTTTTTTTTTTTTCACTTACACATTAGGCCCGTCGCGCCGCGCCACTACTATATGGGGCGAAGGTGCGAAGTCGACGGCGACGACAAAGTACCGAGTCTAAGGAGACTGATGGCGGCGCCACACAGTGGCGTTATGTCTCTATAAAAGTGGTGGTCTTTTATTATGTTATTTATTAATGGTATTTTTTTAATATCATATCAATATTGTACCCCGCACGGGGGGAGGTAGGGGGGGGTAGGTAGTGACGAAAAATAACGATACGGGACTCTTACGAGGTCTCGTAATCGGAATGAGTTTCTGCGACTACCATTGTTTGTCGCGGGTAACGGGGAATCAGGGTTCGATTCCGGTGAGGGAGCCTGAGAAACTGCTACCACATCCAAGGAAGGCAGCAGGCGCGCAAATTACCCACTCCCTGCACGGGGGGGGAGGTACGGGTAGGTAGTGACGAAAAATAACGATACGGGACTCTTACGAGGTCTCGTCATCGAATAATCAATACACGAACTGCCCACACACTTGTAAATAAAGACGCGCAAGATCGTTACACGAACCGCTTACCATTATAGTAAACTACTATGCAAACACACATAACATATACGCAATAAGGGAACTTTAAATTGGAGATTTTACCCTACCACACCCGTCTGTCTCATTCTGAAAACTATTCAAAATAATTGCTATTTTTCATTCTCATTCAAATATAAATAATAGTAAATAATATATAATTTTTGACTGAACTGAACCCAAGTGCCCGGCCTGTAGCCGGGCACCCCTCGTATTCATGTTCTAACCTAACCTAACCTAACCTAAATCTAGTTTTGACACCTTTAGACTTTAGATTCAAGATTTAATGTGAATATATGCATTAATAAAAACTCATTACTATTTTAATACTAGTTATGCTGCTGTTGATGCACTGATGAAAGCCAGATAGCTAGATCAGTGTTTAGTTAGTCGTAGTTGCCGGTGGGCTGAGGTCTAAAGGAATCCAAACTAGTTTTAAAAGGTTTGGATAGGTTAGGTTAGGTTAGAACGAATAAGACGGGTGCCCGGCCGCAGGCCGGTCACTTAGGTTCAGTTCCGTTTAAAAAAAAAAAAACAAAAAACAAAACGGACCAATACAAAGTATTTTTATTCATATTAGAAGATATTGTAAAATAACAATTAATTTAATTTTTTTTTTTTTTTTTTCACTTACACATTAGGCCCGTCGCGCCGCGCCACTACTATATGGGGCGAAGGTGCGAAGTCGACGGCGACGACAAAGTACCGAGTCTAAGGAGACTGATGGCGGCGCCACACAGTGGCGTTATGTCTCTATAAAAGTGGTGGTCTTTTATTATGTTATTTATTAATGGTATTTTTTTAATATCATATCAATATTGTACCCCGCACGGGGGGAGGTAGGGGGGTAGGTAGTGACGAAAAATAACGATACGGGACTCTTACGAGGTCTCGTAATCGGAATGAGTTTCTGCGACTACCATTGTTTGTCGCGGGTAACGGGGAATCAGGGTTCGATTCCGGTGAGGGAGCCTGAGAAACTGCTACCACATCCAAGGAAGGCAGCAGGCGCGCAAATTACCCACTCCCTGCACGGGGGGGGAGGTACGGGTAGGTAGTGACGAAAAATAACGATACGGGACTCTTACGAGGTCTCGTCATCGAAATCGTCACTTGTAAATATAAACGCGCAAGATCGTTACACGAACCGCTTACCATTATAGTAAACTACTATGCAAACGCACATAACATATACGCAATAAGGGAACTTTAAATTGGAGATTTTACCCTACCACACCCGTCTGTCTCATTCTGAAAACTATTCAAAATAATTGCTATTTTTCATTCTCATTCAAATATAAATAATAGTAAATAATATATAATTTTTGACTGAACTGAACCCAAGTGCCCGGCCTGTAGCCGGGCACCCCTCGTATTCATGTTCTAACCTAACCTAACCTAACCTAAATCTAGTTTTGACACCTTTAGACTTTAGATTCAAGATTTAATGTGAATATATGCATTAATAAAAACTCATTACTATTTTAATACTAGTTATGCTGCTGTTGATGCACTGATGAAAGCCAGATAGCTAGATCAGTGTTTAGTTAGTCGTAGTTGCCGGTGGGCTGAGGTCTAAAGGAATCCAAACTAGTTTTAAAAGGTTTGGATAGGTTAGGTTAGGTTAGAACGAATAAGACGGGTGCCCGGCCGCAGGCCGGTCACTTAGGTTCAGTTCCGTTTAAAAAAAAAAAAACAAAAAACAAAACGGACCAATACAAAGTATTTTTATTCATATTAGAAGATATTGTAAAATAACAATTAATTTAATTTTTTTTTTTTTTTTTTCACTTACACATTAGGCCCGTCGCGCCGCGCCACTACTATATGGGGCGAAGGTGCGAAGTCGACGGCGACGACAAAGTACCGAGTCTAAGGAGACTGATGGCGGCGCCACACAGTGGCGTTATGTCTCTATAAAAGTGGTGGTCTTTTATTATGTTATTTATTAATGGTATTTTTTTAATATCATATCAATATTGTACCCCGCACGGGGGGAGGTAGGGGGGTAGGTAGTGACGAAAAATAACGATACGGGACTCTTACGAGGTCTCGTAATCGGAATGAGTTTCTGCGACTACCATTGTTTGTCGCGGGTAACGGGGAATCAGGGTTCGATTCCGGTGAGGGAGCCTGAGAAACTGCTACCACATCCAAGGAAGGCAGCAGGCGCGCAAATTACCCACTCCCTGCACGGGGGGGGAGGTACGGGTAGGTAGTGACGAAAAATAACGATACGGGACTCTTACGAGGTCTCGTCATCGAATAATCAATACACGAACTGCCCACACACTTGTAAATATAGACGTGCAAGATCGTTACACGAACCGCTAACCATTATAGTAAACTACTATGCAAACACACATAACATATACGCAATAAGGGAACTTGAAATTGGAGATTTTACCCTACCACACCCGTCTGTCTCATTCTGAAAACTATTCAAAATAATTGCTATTTTTCATTCTCATTCAAATATAAATAATAGTAAATAATATATAATTTTTGACTGAACTGAACCCAAGTGCCCGGCCTGTAGCCGGGCACCCCTCGTATTCATGTTCTAACCTAACCTAACCTAACCTAAATCTAGTTTTGACACCTTTAGACTTTAGATTCAAGATTTAATGTGAATATATGCATTAATAAAAACTCATTACTATTTTAATACTAGTTATGCTGCTGTTGATGCACTGATGAAAGCCAGATAGCTAGATCAGTGTTTAGTTAGTCGTAGTTGCCGGTGGGCTGAGGTCTAAAGGAATCCAAACTAGTTTGAAAGGTTTGGATAGGTTAGGTTAGGTTAGAACATGAATAAGACGGGTGCCCGGCCGCAGGCCGGTCACTTAGGTTCAGTTCCGTTTAAAAAAAAAAAAAACAAAAAACAAAACGGACCAATACAAAGTATTCTTATTCATATTAGAAGATATTGTAAAATAACAATTAATTTAATTTTTTTTTTTTTTTTTTCACTTACACATTAGGCCCGTCGCGCCGCGCCACTACTATATGGGGCGAAGGTGCGAAGTCGACGGCGACGACAAAGTACCGAGTCTAAGGAGACTGATGGCGGCGCCACACAGTGGCGTTATGTCTCTATAAAAGTGGTGGTCTTTTATTATGTTATTTATTAATGGTATTTTTTTAATATCATATCAATATTGTACCCCGCACGGGGGGAGGTAGGGGGGTAGGTAGTGACGAAAAATAACGATACGGGACTCTTACGAGGTCTCGTAATCGGAATGAGTTTCTGCGACTACCATTGTTTGTCGCGGGTAACGGGGAATCAGGGTTCGATTCCGGTGAGGGAGCCTGAGAAACTGCTACCACATCCAAGGAAGGCAGCAGGCGCGCAAATTACCCACTCCCTGCACGGGGGGGGAGGTACGGGTAGGTAGTGACGAAAAATAACGATACGGGACTCTTACGAGGTCTCGTCATCGAATAATCAATACACGAACTGCCCACACACTTGTAAATATAGACGCGCAAGATCGTTACACGAACCGCTTACCATTATAGTAAACTACTATGCAAACACACATAACATATACGCAATAAGGGAACTTTAAATTGGAGATTTTACCCTACCACACCCGTCTGTCTCATTCTGAAAACTATTCAAAATAATTGCTATTTTTCATTCTCATTCAAATATAAATAATAGTAAATAATATATAATTTTTGACTGAACTGAACCCAAGTGCCCGGCCTGTAGCCGGGCACCCCTCGTATTCATGTTCTAACCTAACCTAACCTAACCTAAATCTAGTTTTGACACCTTTAGACTTTAGATTCAAGATTTAATGTGAATATATGCATTAATAAAAACTCATTACTATTTTAATACTAGTTATGCTGCTGTTGATGCACTGATGAAAGCCAGATAGCTAGATCAGTGTTTAGTTAGTCGTAGTTGCCGGTGGGCTGAGGTCTAAAGGAATCCAAACTAGTTTTAAAAGGTTTGGATAGGTTAGGTTAGGTTAGAACGAATAAGACGGGTGCCCGGCCGCAGGCCGGTCACTTAGGTTCAGTTCCGTTTAAAAAAAAAAAAAACAAAAAACAAAACGGACCAATACAAAGTATTTTTATTCATATTAGAAGATATTGTAAAATAACAATTAATTTAATTTTTTTTTTTTTTTTTTTCACTTACACATTAGGCCCGTCGCGCCGCGCCACTACTATATGGGGCGAAGGTGCGAAGTCGACGGCGACGACAAAGTACCGAGTCTAAGGAGACTGATGGCGGCGCCACACAGTGGCGTTATGTCTGTATGAAAGTGGTGGTCTTTTATTATGTTATTTATTAATGGTATTTTTTTAATATCATATCAATATTGTACCCCGCACGGGGGGAGGTAGGGGGGTAGGTAGTGACGAAAAATAACGATACGGGACTCTTACGAGGTCTCGTAATCGGAATGAGTTTCTGCGACTACCATTGTTTGTCGCGGGTAACGGGGAATCAGGGTTCGATTCCGGTGAGGGAGCCTGAGAAACTGCTACCACATCCAAGGAAGGCAGCAGGCGCGCAAATTACCCACTCCCTGCACGGGGGGGGAGGTACGGGTAGGTAGTGACGAAAAATAACGATACGGGACTCTTACGAGGTCTCGTCATCGAAATCGTCACTTGTAAATATAAACGCGCAAGATCGTTACACGAACCGCTTACCATTATAGTAAACTACTATGCAAACACACATAACATATACGCAATAAGGGAACTTTAAATTGGAGATTTTACCCTACCACACCCGTCTGTCTCATTCTGAAAACTATTCAAAATAATTGCTATTTTTCATTCTCATTCAAATATAAATAATAGTAAATAATATATAATTTTTGACTGAACTGAACCCAAGTGCCCGGCCTGTAGCCGGGCACCCCTCGTATTCATGTTCTAACCTAACCTAACCTAAATCTAGTTTTGACACATTTAGACTTTAGATTCAAGATTTAATGTGAATATATGCATTAATAAAACTCATTACTATTTTAATACTAGTTATGCTGCTGTTGATGCACTGATGAAAGCCAGATAGCTAGATCAGTGTTTAGTTAGTCGTAGTTGCCGGTGGGCTGAGGTCTAAAGGAATCCAAACTAGTTTTAAAAGGTTTGGATAGGTTAGGTTAGGTTAGAACATGAATAAGACGGGTGCCCGGCCGCAGGCCGGTCACTTAGGTTCAGTTCCGTTTAAAAAAAAAAAAAACAAAAAACAAAACGGACCAATACAAAGTATTCTTATTCATATTAGAAGATATTGTAAAATAACATTTAATTTAATTTTTTTTTTTTTTTTCACTTACACATTAGGCCCGTCGCGCCGCGCCACTACTATATGGGGCGAAGGTGCGAAGTCGACGGCGATAACGATACGGGACTCTTACGAGGTCTCACAATCGGAATGAGTACACTTTAAATATTTTAACGAGATAAAATTTAAGGGCATTGAGGGTCTGGTGCCAGTGGTGGTTGATTAGATCCACACACTATACTTTTTATAATTATGTGGCGTTATGTCTGTATGAAAGTGGTGGTCTTTTATTATGTTATTTATTAATGGTATTTTTTTAATATCATATCAATATTGTACCCCGCACGGGGGGAGGTAGGGGGGTAGGTAGTGACGAAAACTAACGATACGGGACTCTTACGAGGTCTCGTAATCGGAATGAGTTTCTGCGACTACCATTGTTTGTCGCGGGTAACGGGGAATCAGGGTTCGATTCCGGTGAGGGAGCCTGAGAAACTGCTACCACATCCAAGGAAGGCAGCAGGCGCGCAAATTACCCACTCCCTGCACGGGGGGGGAGGTACGGGTAGGTAGTGACGAAAAATAACGATACGGGACTCTTACGAGGTCTCGTCATCGAAATCGTCACTTGTAAATATAAACGCGCAAGATCGTTACACGAACCGCTTACCATTATAGTAAACTACTATGCAAACGCACATAACATATACGCAATAAGGGAACTTTAAATTGGAGATTTTACCCTACCACACCCGTCTGTCTCATTCTGAAAACTATTCAAAATAATTGCTATTTTTCATTCTCATTCAAATATAAATAATAGTAAATAATATATAATTTTTGACTGAACTGAACCCAAGTGCCCGGCCTGTAGCCGGGCACCCCTCGTATTCATGTTCTAACCTAACCTAACCTAAATCTAGTTTTGACACCTTTAGACTTTAGATTCAAGATTTAATGTGAATATATGCATTAATAAAAACTCATTACTATTTTAATACTAGTTATGCTGCTGTTGATGCACTGATGAAAGCCAGATAGCTAGATCAGTGTTTAGTTAGTCGTAGTTGCCGGTGGGCTGAGGTCTAAAGGAATCCAAACTAGTTTTAAAAGGTTTGGATAGGTTAGGTTAGGTTAGAACATGAATAAGACGGGTGCCCGGCCGCAGGCCGGTCGCTTAGGTTCAGTTCCGTTTAAAAAAAAAAAACAAAAAACAAAACGGACCAATACAAAGTATTCTTATTCATATTAGAAGATATTGTAAAATAACAATTAATTTAATTTTTTTTTTTTTTTTTTCACTTACACATTAGGCCCGTCGCGCCGCGCCACTACTATATGGGGCGAAGGTGCGAAGTCGACGGCGACGACAAAGTACCGAGTCTAAGGAGACTGATGGCGGCACCACACAGTGGCGTTATGTCTCTATAAAAGTGGTGGTCTTTTATTATGTTATTTATTAATGGTATTATTTTAATATCATATCAATATTGTACCCCGCACAGGGGGGAGGTACGGGTAGGTAGTGACGAAAAATAACGATACGGGACTCTTACGAGGTCTCGCAATCGGAATGAGTACACTTTAAATATTTTAACGAGGTAAAATTTAAGGGCATTGAGGGTCTGGTGCCAGTGGTGGTTCATTAGATCCACTATACTTTTTATAATTATGTGGCGTTATGTCTGTATGAAAGTGGTGGTCTTTTATTATGTTATTTATTAATGGTATTTTTTTAATATCATATCAATATTGTACCCCGCACGGGGGGAAGTAGGGGGGTAGGTAGTGACGAAAAATAACGATACGGGACTCTTACGAGGTCTCGTAATCGGAATGAGTTTCTGCGACTACCATTGTTTGTCGTGGGTAACGGGGAATCAGGGTTCGATTCCGGTGAGGGAGCCTGAGAAACTGCTGCCACATCCAAGGAAGGCAGCAGGCGCGCAAATTACCTACTCCCTGCACGGGGGGGGAGGTACGGGTAGGTAGTGACGAAAAATAACGATACGGGACTCTTACGAGGTCTCGTCATCGAATAATCAATACACGAACTGCCCACACACTTGTAAATATAGACGTGCAAGATCGTTACACGAACCGCTTACTATTATAGTAAACCACTATGCAAACACACATAACATATACTCAATAAGGGAACTTTAAATTGGAGATTTTACCCTACCACACCCGTCTGTCTCATTCTGAAAACTATTCAAAATAATTGCTATTTTTCATTCTCATTCAAATATAAATAATAGTAAATAATATATAATTTTTGACTGAAATGAACCCAAGTGCCCGGCCTGTAGCCGGGCACCCCTCGTATTCATGTTCTAACCTAACCTAACCTAACCTAAATCTAGTTTTGACACCTTTAGACTTTAGATTCAAGATTTAATGTGAATATATGCATTAATAAAAACTCATTACTATTTTAATACTAGTTATGCTGCTGTTGATGCACTGATGAAAGCCAGATAGCTAGATCAGTGTTTAGTTAGTCGTAGTTGCCGGTGGGCTGAGGTCTAAAGGAATCCAAACTAGTTTTAAAAGGTTTGGATAGGTTAGGTTAGGTTAGAACATGAATAAGACGGGTGCCCGGCCGCAGGCCGGTCACTTAGGTTCAGTTCCGTTTAAAAAAAAAAAAACAAAAAACAAAACGTACCAATACGAAGTACTCTTATTCATATTAGAAGATATTGTAAAATAACAATTAATTTAATTTTTTTTATTTTTTTTTCACTTACACATTAGGCCCGTCGCGCCGCGCCACTACTATATGGGGCGAAGGTGCGAAGTCGACGGCGATGACAAAGTACCGAGTCTAAGGAGACTGATGGCGGCGCCACACAGTGGCGTTATGTCTCTATAAAAGTGGTGGTCTTTTATTATGTTATTTATTAATGGTATTATTTTAATATCATATCAATATTGTACCCCGCACAGGGGGGAGGTACGGGTAGGTAGTGACGAAAAATAACGATACGGGACTCTTACGAGGTCTCGCAATCGGAATGAGTACACTTTAAATATTTTAACGAGATAAAATTTAAGGGCATTGAGGGTCTGGTGCCAGTGGTGGTTGATTAGATCCACACACTATACTTTTTATAATTATGTGGCGTTATGTCTGTATGAAAGTGGTGGTCTTTTATTATGTTATTTATTAATGGTATTTTTTTAATATCATATCAATATTGTACCCCGCACGGGGGGAGGTAGGGGGGTAGGTAGTGACGAAAAATAACGATACGGGACTCTTACGAGGTCTCGTAATCGGAATGAGTTTCTGCGACTACCATTGTTTGTCGCGGGTAACGGGGAATCAGGGTTCGATTCCGGTGAGGGAGCCTGAGAAACTGCTACCACATCCAAGGAAGGCAGCAGGCGCGCAAATTACCCACTCCCTGCACGGGGGGGGAGGTACGGGTAGGTAGTGACGAAAAATAACGATACGGGACTCTTACGAGGTCTCGTCATCGAAATCGTCACTTGTAAATATAAACGCGCAAGATCGTTACACGAACCGCTTACCATTATAGTAAACTACTATGCAAACACACATAACATATACGCAATAAGGGAACTTTAAATTGGAGATTTTACCCTACCACACCCGTCTGTCTCATTCTGAAAACTATTCAAAATAATTGCTATTTTTCATTCTCATTCAAATATAAATAATAGTAAATAATATATAATTTTTGACTGAACTGAACCCAAGTGCCCGGCCTGTAGCCGGGCACCCCTCGTATTCATGTTCTAACCTAACCTAACCTAAATCTAGTTTTGACACCTTTAGACTTTAGATTCAAGATTTAATGTGAATATATGCATTAATAAAAACTCATTACTATTTTAATACTAGTTATGCTGCTGTTGATGCACTGATGAAAGCCAGATAGCTAGATCAGTGTTTAGTTAGTCGTAGTTGCCGGTGGGCTGAGGTCTAAAGGAATCCAAACTAGTTTTAAAAGGTTTGGATAGGTTAGGTTAGGTTAGAACATGAATAAGACGGGTGCCCGGCCGCAGGCCGGTCACTTAGGTTCAGTTCCGTTTAAAAAAAAAAAACAAAAAACAAAACGGACCAATACAAAGTATTCTTATTCATATTAGAAGATATTGTAAAATAACAATTAATTTAATTTTTTTTTTTTTTTTTTCACTTACACATTAGGCCCGTCGCGCCGCGCCACTACTATATGGGGCGAAGGTGCGAAGTCGACGGCGACGACAAAGTACCGAGTCTAAGGAGACTGATGGCGGCACCACACAGTGGCGTTATGTCTCTATAAAAGTGGTGGTCTTTTATTATGTTATTTATTAATGGTATTATTTTAATATCATATCAATATTGTACCCCGCACAGGGGGGAGGTACGGGTAGGTAGTGACGAAAAATAACGATACGGGACTCTTACGAGGTCTCGCAATCGGAATGAGTACACTTTAAATATTTTAACGAGATAAAATTTAAGGGCATTGAGGGTCTGGTGCCAGTGGTGGTTGATTAGATCCACACACTATACTTTTTATAATTATGTGGCGTTATGTCTGTATGAAAGTGGTGGTCTTTTATTATGTTATTTATTAATGGTATTTTTTTAATATCATATCAATATTGTACCCCGCACGGGGGGAGGTAGGGGGGTAGGTAGTGACGAAAAATAACGATACGGGACTCTTACGAGGTCTCGTAATCGGAATGAGTTTCTGCGACTACCATTGTTTGTCGCGGGTAACGGGGAATCAGGGTTCGATTCCGGTGAGGGAGCCTGAGAAACTGCTACCACATCCAAGGAAGGCAGCAGGCGCGCAAATTACCCACTCCCTGCACGGGGGGGGAGGTACGGGTAGGTAGTGACGAAAAATAACGATACGGGACTCTTACGAGGTCTCGTCATCGAAATCGTCACTTGTAAATATAAACGCGCAAGATCGTTACACGAACCGCTTACCATTATAGTAAACTACTATGCAAACACACATAACATATACGCAATAAGGGAACTTTAAATTGGAGATTTTACCCTACCACACCCGTCTGTCTCATTCTGAAAACTATTCAAAATAATTGCTATTTTTCATTCTCATTCAAATATAAATAATAGTAAATAATATATAATTTTTGACTGAACTGAACCCAAGTGCCCGGCCTGTAGCCGGGCACCCCTCGTATTCATGTTCTAACCTAACCTAACCTAAATCTAGTTTTGACACCTTTAGACTTTAGATTCAAGATTTAATGTGAATATATGCATTAATAAAAACTCATTACTATTTTAATACTAGTTATGCTGCTGTTGATGCACTGATGAAAGCCAGATAGCTAGATCAGTGTTTAGTTAGTCGTAGTTGCCGGTGGGCTGAGGTCTAAAGGAATCCAAACTAGTTTTAAAAGGTTTGGATAGGTTAGGTTAGGTTAGAACATGAATAAGACGGGTGCCCGGCCGCAGGCCGGTCACTTAGGTTCAGTTCCGTTTAAAAAAAAAAAACAAAAAACAAAACGGACCAATACAAAGTATTCTTATTCATATTAGAAGATATTGTAAAATAACAATTAATTTAATTTTTTTTTTTTTTTTTTCACTTACACATTAGGCCCGTCGCGCCGCGCCACTACTATATGGGGCGAAGGTGCGAAGTCGACGGCGACGACAAAGTACCGAGTCTAAGGAGACTGATGGCGGCACCACACAGTGGCGTTATGTCTCTATAAAAGTGGTGGTCTTTTATTATGTTATTTATTAATGGTATTATTTTAATATCATATCAATATTGTACCCCGCACAGGGGGGAGGTACGGGTAGGTAGTGACGAAAAATAACGATACGGGACTCTTACGAGGTCTCGCAATCGGAATGAGTACACTTTAAATATTTTAACGAGATAAAATTTAAGGGCATTGAGGGTCTGGTGCCAGTGGTGGTTGATTAGATCCACACACTATACTTTTTATAATTATGTGGCGTTATGTCTGTATGAAAGTGGTGGTCTTTTATTATGTTATTTATTAATGGTATTTTTTTAATATCATATCAATATTGTACCCCGCACGGGGGGAGGTAGGGGGGTAGGTAGTGCGAAAAATAACGATACGGGACTCTTACGAGGTCTCGTAATCGGAATGAGTTTCTGCGACTACCATTGTTTGTCGCGGGTAACGGGGAATCAGGGTTCGATTCCGGTGAGGGAGCCTGAGAAACTGCTACCACATCCAAGGAAGGCAGCAGGCGCGCAAATTACCCACTCCCTGCACGGGGGGGGAGGTACGGGTAGGTAGTGACGAAAAATAACGATACGGGACTCTTACGAGGTCTCGTCATCGAAATCGTCACTTGTAAATATAAACGCGCAAGATCGTTACACGAACCGCTTACCATTATAGTAAACTACTATGCAAACACACATAACATATACGCAATAAGGGAACTTTAAATTGGAGATTTTACCCTACCACACCCGTCTGTCTCATTCTGAAAACTATTCAAAATAATTGCTATTTTTCATTCTCATTCAAATATAAATAATAGTAAATAATATATAATTTTTGACTGAACTGAACCCAAGTGCCCGGCCTGTAGCCGGGCACCCCTCGTATTCATGTTCTAACCTAACCTAACCTAAATCTAGTTTTGACACCTTTAGACTTTAGATTCAAGATTTAATGTGAATATATGCATTAATAAAAACTCATTACTATTTTAATACTAGTTATGCTGCTGTTGATGCACTGATGAAAGCCAGATAGCTAGATCAGTGTTTAGTTAGTCGTAGTTGCCGGTGGGCTGAGGTCTAAAGGAATCCAAACTAGTTTTAAAAGGTTTGGATAGGTTAGGTTAGGTTAGAACATGAATAAGACGGGTGCCCGGCCGCAGGCCGGTCACTTAGGTTCAGTTCCGTTTAAAAAAAAAAAACAAAAAACAAAACGGACCAATACAAAGTATTCTTATTCATATTAGAAGATATTGTAAAATAACAATTAATTTAATTTTTTTTTTTTTTTTTTCACTTACACATTAGGCCCGTCGCGCCGCGCCACTACTATATGGGGCGAAGGTGCGAAGTCGACGGCGACGACAAAGTACCGAGTCTAAGGAGACTGATGGCGGCACCACACAGTGGCGTTATGTCTCTATAAAAGTGGTGGTCTTTTATTATGTTATTTATTAATGGTATTATTTTAATATCATATCAATATTGTACCCCGCACAGGGGGGAGGTACGGGTAGGTAGTGACGAAAAATAACGATACGGGACTCTTACGAGGTCTCGCAATCGGAATGAGTACACTTTAAATATTTTAACGAGGTAAAATTTAAGGGCATTGAGGGTCTGGTGCCAGTGGTGGTTCATTAGATCCACTATACTTTTTATAATTATGTGGCGTTATGTCTGTATGAAAGTGGTGGTCTTTTTTTATGTTATTTATTAATGGTATTTTTTTAATATCATATCAATATTGTACCCCGCACGGGGGGAAGTAGGGGGGTAGGTAGTGACGAAAAATAACGATACGGGACTCTTACGAGGTCTCGTAATCGGAATGAGTTTCTGCGACTACCATTGTTTGTCGTGGGTAACGGGGAATCAGGGTTCGATTCCGGTGAGGGAGCCTGAGAAACTGCTGCCACATCCAAGGAAGGCAGCAGGCGCGCAAATTACCTACTCCCTGCACGGGGGGGGAGGTACGGGTAGGTAGTGACGAAAAATAACGATACGGGACTCTTACGAGGTCTCGTCATCGAATAATCAATACACGAACTGCCCACACACTTGTAAATATAGACGTGCAAGATCGTTACACGAACCGCTTACTATTATAGTAAACCACTATGCAAACACACATAACATATACTCAATAAGGGAACTTTAAATTGGAGATTTTACCCTACCACACCCGTCTGTCTCATTCTGAAAACTATTCAAAATAATTGCTATTTTTCATTCTCATTCAAATATAAATAATAGTAAATAATATATAATTTTTGACTGAAATGAACCCAAGTGCCCGGCCTGTAGCCGGGCACCCCTCGTATTCATGTTCTAACCTAACCTAACCTAACCTAAATCTAGTTTTGACACCTTTAGACTTTAGATTCAAGATTTAATGTGAATATATGCATTAATAAAAACTCATTACTATTTTAATACTAGTTATGCTGCTGTTGATGCACTGATGAAAGCCAGATAGCTAGATCAGTGTTTAGTTAGTCGTAGTTGCCGGTGGGCTGAGGTCTAAAGGAATCCAAACTAGTTTTAAAAGGTTTGGATAGGTTAGGTTAGGTTAGAACATGAATAAGACGGGTGCCCGGCCGCAGGCCGGTCACTTAGGTTCAGTTCCGTTTAAAAAAAAAAAAACAAAAAACAAAACGTACCAATACGAAGTACTCTTATTCATATTAGAAGATATTGTAAAATAACAATTAATTTAATTTTTTTTATTTTTTTTTCACTTACACATTAGGCCCGTCGCGCCGCGCCACTACTATATGGGGCGAAGGTGCGAAGTCGACGGCGATGACAAAGTACCGAGTCTAAGGAGACTGATGGCGGCGCCACACAGTGGCGTTATGTCTCTATAAAAGTGGTGGTCTTTTATTATGTTATTTATTAATGGTATTATTTTAATATCATATCAATATTGTACCCCGCACAGGGGGGAGGTACGGGTAGGTAGTGACGAAAAATAACGATACGGGACTCTTACGAGGTCTCGCAATCGGAATGAGTACACTTTAAATATTTTAACGAGATAAAATTTAAGGGCATTGAGGGTCTGGTGCCAGTGGTGGTTGATTAGATCCACACACTATACTTTTTATAATTATGTGGCGTTATGTCTGTATGAAAGTGGTGGTCTTTTATTATGTTATTTATTAATGGTATTTTTTTAATATCATATCAATATTGTACCCCGCACGGGGGGAGGTAGGGGGGTAGGTAGTGACGAAAAATAACGATACGGGACTCTTACGAGGTCTCGTAATCGGAATGAGTTTCTGCGACTACCATTGTTTGTCGCGGGTAACGGGGAATCAGGGTTCGATTCCGGTGAGGGAGCCTGAGAAACTGCTACCACATCCAAGGAAGGCAGCAGGCGCGCAAATTACCCACTCCCTGCACGGGGGGGGAGGTACGGGTAGGTAGTGACGAAAAATAACGATACGGGACTCTTACGAGGTCTCGTCATCGAAATCGTCACTTGTAAATATAAACGCGCAAGATCGTTACACGAACCGCTTACCATTATAGTAAACTACTATGCAAACACACATAACATATACGCAATAAGGGAACTTTAAATTGGAGATTTTACCCTACCACACCCGTCTGTCTCATTCTGAAAACTATTCAAAATAATTGCTATTTTTCATTCTCATTCAAATATAAATAATAGTAAATAATATATAATTTTTGACTGAACTGAACCCAAGTGCCCGGCCTGTAGCCGGGCACCCCTCGTATTCATATTCTAACCTAACCTAACCTAAATCTAGTTTTGACACCTTTAGACTTTAGATTCAAGATTTAATGTGAATATATGCATTAATAAAAACTCATTACTATTTTAATACTAGTTATGCTGCTGTTGATGCACTGATGAAAGCCAGATAGCTAGATCAGTGTTTAGTTAGTCGTAGTTGCCGGTGGGCTGAGGTCTAAAGGAATCCAAACTAGTTTTAAAAGGTTTGGATAGGTTAGGTTAGGTTAGAACATGAATAAGACGGGTGCCCGGCCGCAGGCCGGTCACTTAGGTTGAGTTCCGTTTAAAAAAAAAAAAACAAAAAACAAAACGGACCAATACAAAGTATTCTTATTCATATTAGAAGATATTGTAAAATAACAATTAATTTAATTTTTTTTTTTTTTTTCACTTACACATTAGGCCCGTCGCGCCGCGCCACTACTATATGGGGCGAAGGTGCGAAGTCGACGGCGACGACAAAGTACCGAGTCTAAGGAGACTGATGGCGGCGCCACACATTGGCGTTATGTCTCTATAAAAGTGGTGGTCTTTTATTATGTTATTTATTAATGGTATTATTTTAATATCATATCAATATTGTACCCCGCACAGGGGGGAGGTACGGGTAGGTAGTGACGAAAAATAACGATACGGGACTCTTACGAGGTCTCGCAATCGGAATGAGTACACTTTAAATATTTTAACGAGGTAAAATTTAAGGGCATTGAGGGTCTGGTGCCAGTGGTGGTTGATTAGATCCACTATACTTTTTATAATTATGTGGCGTTATGTCTGTATGAAAGTGGTGGTCTTTTATTATGTTATTTATTAATGGTATTTTTTTAATATCATATCAATATTGTACCCCGCACGGGGGGAAGCAGGGGGGTAGGTAGTGACGAAAAATAACGATACGGGACTCTTACGAGGTCTCGTAATCGGAATGAGTTTCTGCGACTACCATTGTTTGTCGTGGGTAACGGGGAATCAGGGTTCGATTCCGGTGAGGGAGCCTGAGAAACTGCTGCCACATCCAAGGAAGGCAGCAGGCGCGCAAATTACCTACTCCCTGCACGGGGGGGGAGGTACGGGTAGGTAGTGACGAAAAATAACGATACGGGACTCTTACGAGGTCTCGTCATCGAAATCGTCACTTGTAAATATAAACGCGCAAGATCGTTACACGAACCGCTTACCATTATAGTAAACTACTATGCAAACACACATAACATATACGCAATAAGGGAACTTTAAATTGGAGATTTTACCCTACCACACCCGTCTGTCTCATTCTGAAAACTATTCAAAATAATTGCTATTTTTCATTCTCATTCAAATATAAATAATAGTAAATAATATATAATTTTTGACTGAACTGAACCCAAGTGCCCGGCCTGTAGCCGGGCACCCCTCGTATTCATGTTCTAACCTAACCTAACCTAAATCTAGTTTTGACACCTTTAGACTTTAGATTCAAGATTTAATGTGAATATATGCATTAATAAAAACTCATTACTATTTTAATACTAGTTATGCTGCTGTTGATGCACTGATGAAAGCCAGATAGCTAGATCAGTGTTTAGTTAGTCGTAGTTGCCGGTGGGCTGAGGTCTAAAGGAATCCAAACTAGTTTTAAAAGGTTTGGATAGGTTAGGTTAGGTTAGAACATGAATAAGACGGGTGCCCGGCCGCAGGCCGGTCACTTAGGTTCAGTTCCGTTTAAAAAAAAAAAAACAAAAAACAAAACGTACCAATACGAAGTACTCTTATTCATATTAGAAGATATTGTAAAATAACAATTAATTTAATTTTTTTTTTTTTTTTTTCACTTACACATTAGGCCCGTCGCGCCGCGCCACTACTATATGGGGCGAAGGTGCGAAGTCGACGGCGATGACAAAGTACCGAGTCTAAGGAGACTGATGGCGGCGCCACACAGTGGCGTTATGTCTCTATAAAAGTGGTGGTCTTTTATTATGTTATTTATTAATGGTATTATTTTAATATCATATCAATATTGTACCCCGCACAGGGGGGAGGTACGGGTAGGTAGTGACGAAAAATAACGATACGGGACTCTTACGAGGTCTCGCAATCGGAATGAGTACACTTTAAATATTTTAACGAGATAAAATTTAAGGGCATTGAGGGTCTGGTGCCAGTGGTGGTTGATTAGATCCACACACTATACTTTTTATAATTATGTGGCGTTATGTCTGTATGAAAGTGGTGGTCTTTTATTATGTTATTTATTAATGGTATTTTTTTAATATCATATCAATATTGTACCCCGCACGGGGGGAGGTAGGGGGGTAGGTAGTGACGAAAAATAACGATACGGGACTCTTACGAGGTCTCGTAATCGGAATGAGTTTCTGCGACTACCATTGTTTGTCGCGGGTAACGGGGAATCAGGGTTCGATTCCGGTGAGGGAGCCTGAGAAACTGCTACCACATCCAAGGAAGGCAGCAGGCGCGCAAATTACCCACTCCCTGCACGGGGGGGGAGGTACGGGTAGGTAGTGACGAAAAATAACGATACGGGACTCTTACGAGGTCTCGTCATCGAAATCGTCACTTGTAAATATAAACGCGCAAGATCGTTACACGAACCGCTTACCATTATAGTAAACTACTATGCAAACACACATAACATATACGCAATAAGGGAACTTTAAATTGGAGATTTTACCCTACCACACCCGTCTGTCTCATTCTGAAAACTATTCAAAATAATTGCTATTTTTCATTCTCATTCAAATATAAATAATAGTAAATAATATATAATTTTTGACTGAACTGAACCCAAGTGCCCGGCCTGTAGCCGGGCACCCCTCGTATTCATGTTCTAACCTAACCTAACCTAAATCTAGTTTTGACACCTTTAGACTTTAGATTCAAGATTTAATGTGAATATATGCATTAATAAAACTCATTACTATTTTAATACTAGTTATGCTGCTGTTGATGCACTGATGAAAGCCAGATAGCTAGATCAGTGTTTAGTTAGTCGTAGTTGCCGGTGGGCTGAGGTCTAAAGGAATCCAAACTAGTTTTAAAAGGTTTGGATAGGTTAGGTTAGGTTAGAACATGAATAAGACGGGTGCCCGGCCGCAGGCCGGTCACTTAGGTTCAGTTCCGTTTAAAAAAAAAAAAACAAAAAACAAAACGGACCAATACAAAGTATTCTTATTCATATTAGAAGATATTGTAAAATAACATTTAATTTAATTTTTTTTTTTTTTTTTCACTTACACATTAGGCCCGTCGCGCCGCGCCACTACTGTATGGGGCGAAGGTGCGAAGTCGACGGCGACGACAAAGTACCGAGTCTAAGGAGACTGATGGCGGCGCCACACAGTGGCGTTATGTCTCTATAAAAGTGGTGATCTTTTATTATGTTATTTATTAATGGTATTATTTTAATATCATATCAATATTTTTGGAGCCTGAGAAACTGCTGCCACATCCAAGGAAGGCAGCAGGCGCGCAAATTACCCACTCCCTGCACGGGGGGGAGGTACGGGTAGATAGTGACGAAAAATAACGATACGGGACTCTTACGAGATCTCGTCATCGAATAATCAATACACGAAGTGCCCACACACTTGTAAATATAGACGTGCAAGATCGTTACACGAACCGCTTACCATTATAGTAAACTACTATGCAAACACACATAACATATACGCAATAAGGGAACTTTAAATTGGAGATTTTACCCTACCACACCCGTCTGTCTCATTCTGAAAACTATTCAAAATAATTGCTATTTTTCATTCTCATTCAAATATAAATAATAGTAAATAATATATAATTTTTGACTGAACTGAACCCAAGTGCCCGGCCTGTAGCCGGGCACCCCTCGTATTCATGTTCTAACCTAACCTAACCTAAATCTAGTTTTGACACCTTTAGACTTTAGATTCAAGATTTTATGTGAATATATGCATTAATAAAACTCATTACTATTTTAATACTAGTTATGCTGCTGTTGATGCACTGATGAAAGCCAGATAGCTAGATCAGTGTTTAGTTAGTCGTAGTTGCCGGTGGGCTGAGGTCTAAAGGAATCCAAACTAGTTTTAAAAGGTTTGGATAGGTTAGGTTAGGTTAGAACATGAATAAGACGGGTGCCCGGCCGCAGGCCGGTCACTTAGGTTCAGTTCCGTTTAAAAAAAAAAAAAACAAAAAACAAAACGGACCAATACAAAGTATTCTTATTCATATTAGAAGATATTGTAAAATAACATTTAATTTAATTTTTTTTTTTTTTTCACTTACACATTAGGCCCGTCGCGCCGCGCCACTACTATATGGGGCGAAGGTGCGAAGTCGACGGCGATAACGATACGGGACTCTTACGAGGTCTCGCAATCGGAATGAGTACACTTTAAATATTTTAACGAGGTAAAATTTAAGGGCATTGAGGGTCTGGTGCCAGTGGTGGTTGATTAGATCCACACACTATACTTTTTATAATTATGTGGCGTAATGTCTGTATGAAAGTGGTGGTCTTTTATTATGTTATTTATTAATGGTATTTCTTTAATATCATATCAATATTGTACCCCGCACGGGGGGAGGTAGGGGGTAGGTAGTAACGAAAAATAACGATACGGGACTCTTGCGAGGTCTCGTAATCGGAATGAGTTTCTGCGACTACCATTGTTTGTCGCGGGTAACGGGGAATCAGGGTTCGATTCCGGTGAGGGAGCCTGAGAAACTGCTGCCACATCCAAGGAAGGCAGCAGGCGCGCAAATTACCCACTCCCTGCACGGGGGGGGAGGTACGGGTAGGTAGTGACGAAAAATAACGATACGGGACTCTTACGAGGTCTCGCAATCGGAATGAGTACACTTTAAATATTTTAACGAGGTAAAATTTAAGGGCATTGAGGTTCTGGTGCCAGTGGTGGTTGATTAGATCCACACACTATACTTTTTATAATTATGTGGCGTTATGTCTCTATAAAAGTGGTGGTCTTTTATTATGTTATTTATTAATGGTATTTTTTTAATATCATATCAATATTGTACCCCGCACGGGGGGAGGTAGGGGGGTAGGTAGTGACGAAAAATAACGATACGGGACTCTTACGAGGTCTCGTCATCGAATAATCAATACACGAACTGCCCACACACTTGTAAATATAGACGCGCAAGATCGTTACACGAACCGCTTACCATTATAATAAACTACTATGCAAACACACATAACATATACGCAATAAGGGAACTTTAAATTGGAGCTTTTACCCTACCACACCCGTCTGTCTCATTCTGAAAACTATTCAAAATAATTGCTATTTTTCATTCTCATTCAAATATAAATAATAGTAAATAATATATAATTTTTGACTGAACTGAACCCAAGTGCCCGGCCTGTAGCCGGGCACCCCTCGTATTCATGTTCTAACCTAACCTAACCTAAATCTAGTTTTGACACCTTTAGACTTTAGATTCAAGATTTAATGTGAATATATGCATTAATAAAAACTCATTACTATTTTAATACTAGTTATGCTGCTGTTGATGCACTGATGAAAGCCAGATAGCTAGATCAGTGTTTAGCCCGTCGCGCCGCGCCACTACTATATGGGGCGAAGGTGCGAAGTCGACGGCGACGACAAAGTACCGAGTCTAAGGAGACTGATGGCGGCGCCACACAGTGGCGTTATGTCTCTATAAAAGTGGTGGTCTTTTATTATGTTATTTATTAATGGTATTATTTTAATATCATATCAATATTGTACCCCGCACAGGGGGGAGGTACGGGTAGGTAGTGACGAAAAATAACGATACGGGACTCTTACGAGGTCTCGCAATCGGAATGAGTACACTTTAAATATTTTAACGAGGTAAAATTTAAGGGCATTGAGGGTCTGGTGCCAGTGGTGGTTGATTAGATCCACACACTATACTTTTTATAATCATGTGGCGTTATGTCTGTATACAAGTGGTGGTCTTTTATTATGTTATTTATTAATGGTATTTTTTTAATATCATATCAATATTGTACCCCGCACGGGGGGAGGTAGGGGGGTAGGTAGTGACGAAAAATAACGATACGGGACTCTTACGAGGTCTCGTAATCGGAATGAGTTTCTGCGACTACCATTGTTTGTCGCGGGTAACGGGGAATCAGGGTTCGATTCCGGTGAGGGAGCCTGAGAAACTGCTACCACATCCAAGGAAGGCAGCAGGCGCGCAAATTACCCACTCCCTGCACGGGGGGGGAGGTACGGGTAGGTAGTGACGAAAAATAACGATACGGGACTCTTACGAGGTCTCGTCATCGAATAATCAATACACGAACTGCCAACACACTTGTAAATATAGACGTGCAAGATCGTTACACGAACCGCTTACCATTATAGTAAACTACTATGCAAACACACATAACATATACGCAATAAGGGAACTTTAAATTGGAGATTTTACCCTACCACACCCGTCTGTCTCATTCTGAAAACTATTCGAAATAATTGCTATTTTTCATTCTCATTCAAATATAAATAATAGTAAATAATATATAATTTTTGACTGAACTGAACCCAAGTGCCCGGCCTGTAGCCGGGCACCCCTCGTATTCATGTTCTAACCTAACCTAACCTAACCTAAATCTAGTTTTGACACCTTTAGACTTTAGATTCAAGATTTAATGTGAATATATGCATTAATAAAAACTCATTACTATTTTAATACTAGTTATGCTGCTGTTGATGCACTGATGAAAGCCAGATAGCTAGATCAGTGTTTAGTTAGTCGTAGTTGCCGGTGGGCTAAGGTCTAAAGGAATCCAAACTAGTTTTAAAAGGTTTGGATAGGTTAGGTTAGGTTAGAACATGAATAAGACGGGTGCCCGGCCGCAGGCCGGTCGCTTAGGTTCAGTTCCGTTTAAAAAAAAAAAACAAAAAACAAAACGTACCAATACAAAGTACTCTTATTCATATTAGAAGATATTGTAATATAACAATTCATTTAATTTTTTTTTTTTTTTTTTTCAATTACACATTAGGCCCGTCGCGCCGCGCCACTACTATATGGGGCGAAGGTGCGAAGTCGACGGCGACGACAAAGTACCGAGTCTAAGGAGACTGATGGCGGCGCCACACAGTGGCGTTATGTCTCTATAAAAGTGGTGGTCTTTTATTATGTTATTTATTAATGGTATTATTTTAATATCATATCAATATTGTACCCCGCACAGGGGGGAGGTACGGGTAGGTAGTGACGAAAAATAACGATACGGGACTCTTACGAGGTCTCGCAATCGGAATGAGTACACTTTAAATATTTTAACGAGGTAAAATTTAAGGGCATTGAGGGTCTGGTGCCAGTGGTGGTTGATTAGATCCACACACTATACTTTTTATAATTATGTGGCTACCATTGTTTGTCGCGGGTAACGGGGAATCAGGGTTCGATTCCGGTGAGGGAGGTTGAGAAACTGCTACCACATCCAAGGAAGGCAGCAGGCGCGCAAATTACCCACTCCCTGCACGGGGGGGGAGGTACGGGTAGGTAGTGACGAAAAATAACGATACGGGACTCTTACGAGGTCTCGTTATCGAATAATCAATACACGAACTGCCCACACACTTGTAAACATAGACGTGCAAGATCGTTACACGAACCGCTTACCATTATAGTAAACTACTATGCAAACACACATAACATATACGCAATAAGGGAACTTTAAATTGGAGATTTTACCCTACCACACCCGTCTGTCTCATTCTGAAAACTATTCAAAATAATTGCTATTTTTCATTCTCATTCAAATATAAATAATAGTAAATAATATATAATTTTTGACTGAACTGAACCCAAGTGCCCGGCCTGTAGCCGGGCACCCCTCGTATTCATGTTCTAACCTAACCTAACCTAAATCTAGTTTTGACACCTTTAGACTTTAGATTCAAGATTTAATGTGAATATATGCATTAATAAAAACTCATTACTATTTTAATACTAGTTATGCTGCTGTTGATGCACTGATGAAAGCCAGATAGCTAGATCAGTGTTTAGTTAGTCGTAGTTGCCGGTGGGCTGAGGTCTAAAGGAATCCAAACTAGTTTTAAAAGGTTTGGATAGGTTAGGTTAGGTTAGAACATGAATAAGACGGGTGCCCGGCCGCAGGCCGGTCACTTAGGTTCAGTTCCGTTTAAAAAAAAAAAAAC
Source organism: Pararge aegeria (assembly GCF_905163445.1). Taxonomy (NCBI): domain Eukaryota; kingdom Metazoa; phylum Arthropoda; class Insecta; order Lepidoptera; family Nymphalidae; genus Pararge; species Pararge aegeria. The sequence continues at coordinate 20,345,031 of NC_053187.1, forward strand.
AAAAAACAAAACGGACCAATACAAAGTATTCTTATTCATATTAGAAGATATTGTAAAATAACAATTAATTTAATTTTTTTTTTTTTTTTTTTCACTTACACATTAGGCCCGTCGCGCCGCGCCACTACTATATGGGGCGAAGGTGCGAAGTCGACGGCGACGACAAAGTACCGAGTCTAAGGAGACTGATGGCGGCGCCACACAGTGGCGTTATGTCTCTATAAAAGTGGTGGTCTTTTATTATGTTATTTATTAATGGTATTATTTTAATATCATATCAATATTGTACCCCGCACAGGGGGGAGGTACGGGTAGGTATTGACGAAAAATAACGATACGGGACTCTTACGAGGTCTCGCAATCGGAATGAGTACACTTTAAATATTTTAACGAGGTAAAATTTAAGGGCATTGAGGGTCTGGTGCCAGTGGTGGTTGATTAGATCCACACACTATACTTTTTATAATTATGTGGCGTTATGTCTGTATAAAAGTGGTGGTCTTTTATTATGTTATTTATTAATGGTATTTTTTTAATATCATATCAATATTGTACCCCGCACGGGGGGAGGTAGGGGGGTAGGTAGTGACAAAAAATAACGATACGGGACTCTTACGAGGTCTCGTAATCGGAATGAGTTTCTGCGACTACCATTGTTTGTCGCGGGTAACGGGGAATCAGGGTTCGATTCCGGTGAGGGAGCCTGAGAAACTGCTACCACATCCAAGGAAGGCAGCAGGCGCGCAAATTACCCACTCCCTGCACGGGGGGGGAGGTACGGGTAGGTAGTGACGAAAAATAACGATACGGGACTCTTACGAGGTCTCGTCATCGAATAATCAATACACGAACTGCCCACACACTTGTAAATATAGACGTGCAAGATCGTTACACGAACCGCTAACCATTATAGTAAACTACTATGCAAACACACATAACATATACGCAATAAGGGAACTTGAAATTGGAGATTTTACCCTACCACACCCGTCTGTCTCATTCTGAAAACTATTCAAAATAATTGCTATTTTTCATTCTCATTCAAATATAAATAATAGTAAATAATATATAATTTTTGACTGAACTGAACCCAAGTGCCCGGCCTGTAGCCGGGCACCCCTCGTATTCATGTTCTAACCTAACCTAACCTAACCTAAATCTAGTTTTGACACCTTTAGACTTTAGATTCAAGATTTAATGTGAATATATGCATTAATAAAAACTCATTACTATTTTAATACTAGTTATGCTGCTGTTGATGCACTGATGAAAGCCAGATAGCTAGATCAGTGTTTAGTTAGTCGTAGTTGCCGGTGGGCTGAGGTCTAAAGGAATCCAAACTAGTTTGAAAGGTTTGGATAGGTTAGGTTAGGTTAGAACATGAATAAGACGGGTGCCCGGCCGCAGGCCGGTCACTTAGGTTCAGTTCCGTTTAAAAAAAAAAAAAACAAAAAACAAAACGGACCAATACAAAGTATTCTTATTCATATTAGAAGATATTGTAAAATAACAATTAATTTAAATTTTTTTTTTTTTTTTTCACTTACACATTAGGCCCGTCGCGCCGCGCCACTACTATATGGGGCGAAGGTGCGAAGTCGACGGCGACGACAAAGTACCGAGTCTAAGGAGACTGATGGCGGCGCCACACAGTGGCGTTATGTCTCTATAAAAGTGGTGGTCTTTTATTATGTTATTTATTAATGGTATTTTTTTAATATCATATCAATATTGTACCCCGCACGGGGGGAGGTAGGGGGGGGTAGGTAGTGACGAAAAATAACGATACGGGACTCTTACGAGGTCTCGTAATCGGAATGAGTTTCTGCGACTACCATTGTTTGTCGCGGGTAACGGGGAATCAGGGTTCGATTCCGGTGAGGGAGCCTGAGAAACTGCTACCACATCCAAGGAAGGCAGCAGGCGCGCAAATTACCCACTCCCTGCACGGGGGGGGAGGTACGGGTAGGTAGTGACGAAAAATAACGATACGGGACTCTTACGAGGTCTCGTCATCGAATAATCAATACACGAACTGCCCACACACTTGTAAATATAGACGCGCAAGATCGTTACACGAACCGCTTACCATTATAGTAAACTACTATGCAAACACACATAACATATACGCAATAAGGGAACTTGAAATTGGAGATTTTACCCTACCACACCCGTCTGTCTCATTCTGAAAACTATTCAAAATAATTGCTATTTTTCATTCTCATTCAAATATAAATAATAGTAAATAATATATAATTTTTGACTGAACTGAACCCAAGTGCCCGGCCTGTAGCCGGGCACCCCTCGTATTCATGTTCTAACCTAACCTAACCTAACCTAAATCTAGTTTTGACACCTTTAGACTTTAGATTCAAGATTTAATGTGAATATATGCATTAATAAAAACTCATTACTATTTTAATACTAGTTATGCTGCTGTTGATGCACTGATGAAAGCCAGATAGCTAGATCAGTGTTTAGTTAGTCGTAGTTGCCGGTGGGCTGAGGTCTAAAGGAATCCAAACTAGTTTGAAAGGTTTGGATAGGTTAGGTTAGGTTAGAACATGAATAAGACGGGTGCCCGGCCGCAGGCCGGTCACTTAGGTTCAGTTCCGTTTAAAAAAAAAAAAAAATAAAAACAAAACGGACCAATACAAAGTATTCTTATTCATATTAGAAGATATTGTAAAATAACAATTAATTTAAATTTTTTTTTTTTTTTTCACTTACACATTAGGCCCGTCGCGCCGCGCCACTACTATATGGGGCGAAGGTGCGAAGTCGACGGCGACGACAAAGTACCGAGTCTAAGGAGACTGATGGCGGCGCCACACAGTGGCGTTATGTCTCTATAAAAGTGGTGGTCTTTTATTATGTTATTTATTAATGGTATTTTTTTAATATCATATCAATATTGTACCCCGCACGGGGGGAGGTAGGGGGGGGTAGGTAGTGACGAAAAATAACGATACGGGACTCTTACGAGGTCTCGTAATCGGAATGAGTTTCTGCGACTACCATTGTTTGTCGCGGGTAACGGGGAATCAGGGTTCGATTCCGGTGAGGGAGCCTGAGAAACTGCTACCACATCCAAGGAAGGCAGCAGGCGCGCAAATTACCCACTCCCTGCACGGGGGGGGAGGTACGGGTAGGTAGTGACGAAAAATAACGATACGGGACTCTTACGAGGTCTCGTCATCGAATAATCAATACACGAACTGCCCACACACTTGTAAATATAGACGCGCAAGATCGTTACACGAACCGCTTACCATTATAGTAAACTACTATGCAAACACACATAACATATACGCAATAAGGGAACTTTAAATTGGAGATTTTACCCTACCACACCCGTCTGTCTCATTCTGAAAACTATTCAAAATAATTGCTATTTTTCATTCTCATTCAAATATAAATAATAGTAAATAATATATAATTTTTGACTGAACTGAACCCAAGTGCCCGGCCTGTAGCCGGGCACCCCTCGTATTCATGTTCTAACCTAACCTAACCTAACCTAAATCTAGTTTTGACACCTTTAGACTTTAGATTCAAGATTTAATGTGAATATATGCATTAATAAAAACTCATTACTATTTTAATACTAGTTATGCTGCTGTTGATGCACTGATGAAAGCCAGATAGCTAGATCAGTGTTTAGTTAGTCGTAGTTGCCGGTGGGCTGAGGTCTAAAGGAATCCAAACTAGTTTTAAAAGGTTTGGATAGGTTAGGTTAGGTTAGAACGAATAAGACGGGTGCCCGGCCGCAGGCCGGTCACTTAGGTTCAGTTCCGTTTAAAAAAAAAAAAACAAAAAACAAAACGGACCAATACAAAGTATTTTTATTCATATTAGAAGATATTGTAAAATAACAATTAATTTAATTTTTTTTTTTTTTTTTTTTCACTTACACATTAGGCCCGTCGCGCCGCGCCACTACTATATGGGGCGAAGGTGCGAAGTCGACGGCGACGACAAAGTACCGAGTCTAAGGAGACTGATGGCGGCGCCACACAGTGGCGTTATGTCTCTATAAAAGTGGTGGTCTTTTATTATGTTATTTATTAATGGTATTTTTTTAATATCATATCAATATTGTACCCCGCACGGGGGGAGGTAGGGGGGTAGGTAGTGACGAAAAATAACGATACGGGACTCTTACGAGGTCTCGTAATCGGAATGAGTTTCTGCGACTACCATTGTTTGTCGCGGGTAACGGGGAATCAGGGTTCGATTCCGGTGAGGGAGCCTGAGAAACTGCTACCACATCCAAGGAAGGCAGCAGGCGCGCAAATTACCCACTCCCTGCACGGGGGGGGAGGTACGGGTAGGTAGTGACGAAAAATAACGATACGGGACTCTTACGAGGTCTCGTCATCGAATAATCAATACACGAACTGCCCACACACTTGTAAATATAGACGTGCAAGATCGTTACACGAACCGCTAACCATTATAGTAAACTACTATGCAAACACACATAACATATACGCAATAAGGGAACTTGAAATTGGAGATTTTACCCTACCACACCCGTCTGTCTCATTCTGAAAACTATTCAAAATAATTGCTATTTTTCATTCTCATTCAAATATAAATAATAGTAAATAATATATAATTTTTGACTGAACTGAACCCAAGTGCCCGGCCTGTAGCCGGGCACCCCTCGTATTCATGTTCTAACCTAACCTAACCTAACCTAAATCTAGTTTTGACACCTTTAGACTTTAGATTCAAGATTTAATGTGAATATATGCATTAATAAAAACTCATTACTATTTTAATACTAGTTATGCTGCTGTTGATGCACTGATGAAAGCCAGATAGCTAGATCAGTGTTTAGTTAGTCGTAGTTGCCGGTGGGCTGAGGTCTAAAGGAATCCAAACTAGTTTGAAAGGTTTGGATAGGTTAGGTTAGGTTAGAACATGAATAAGACGGGTGCCCGGCCGCAGGCCGGTCACTTAGGTTCAGTTCCGTTTAAAAAAAAAAAAAACAAAAAACAAAACGGACCAATACAAAGTATTCTTATTCATATTAGAAGATATTGTAAAATAACAATTAATTTAAATTTTTTTTTTTTTTTTTCACTTACACATTAGGCCCGTCGCGCCGCGCCACTACTATATGGGGCGAAGGTGCGAAGTCGACGGCGACGACAAAGTACCGAGTCTAAGGAGACTGATGGCGGCGCCACACAGTGGCGTTATGTCTCTATAAAAGTGGTGGTCTTTTATTATGTTATTTATTAATGGTATTTTTTTAATATCATATCAATATTGTACCCCGCACGGGGGGAGGTAGGGGGGGGTAGGTAGTGACGAAAAATAACGATACGGGACTCTTACGAGGTCTCGTAATCGGAATGAGTTTCTGCGACTACCATTGTTTGTCGCGGGTAACGGGGAATCAGGGTTCGATTCCGGTGAGGGAGCCTGAGAAACTGCTACCACATCCAAGGAAGGCAGCAGGCGCGCAAATTACCCACTCCCTGCACGGGGGGGGAGGTACGGGTAGGTAGTGACGAAAAATAACGATACGGGACTCTTACGAGGTCTCGTCATCGAATAATCAATACACGAACTGCCCACACACTTGTAAATATAGACGCGCAAGATCGTTACACGAACCGCTTACCATTATAGTAAACTACTATGCAAACACACATAACATATACGCAATAAGGGAACTTGAAATTGGAGATTTTACCCTACCACACCCGTCTGTCTCATTCTGAAAACTATTCAAAATAATTGCTATTTTTCATTCTCATTCAAATATAAATAATAGTAAATAATATATAATTTTTGACTGAACTGAACCCAAGTGCCCGGCCTGTAGCCGGGCACCCCTCGTATTCATGTTCTAACCTAACCTAACCTAACCTAAATCTAGTTTTGACACCTTTAGACTTTAGATTCAAGATTTAATGTGAATATATGCATTAATAAAAACTCATTACTATTTTAATACTAGTTATGCTGCTGTTGATGCACTGATGAAAGCCAGATAGCTAGATCAGTGTTTAGTTAGTCGTAGTTGCCGGTGGGCTGAGGTCTAAAGGAATCCAAACTAGTTTGAAAGGTTTGGATAGGTTAGGTTAGGTTAGAACATGAATAAGACGGGTGCCCGGCCGCAGGCCGGTCACTTAGGTTCAGTTCCGTTTAAAAAAAAAAAAAACAAAAAACAAAACGGACCAATACAAAGTATTCTTATTCATATTAGAAGATATTGTAAAATAACAATTAATTTAAATTTTTTTTTTTTTTTTCACTTACACATTAGGCCCGTCGCGCCGCGCCACTACTATATGGGGCGAAGGTGCGAAGTCGACGGCGACGACAAAGTACCGAGTCTAAGGAGACTGATGGCGGCGCCACACAGTGGCGTTATGTCTCTATAAAAGTGGTGGTCTTTTATTATGTTATTTATTAATGGTATTTTTTTAATATCATATCAATATTGTACCCCGCACGGGGGGAGGTAGGGGGGGGTAGGTAGTGACGAAAAATAACGATACGGGACTCTTACGAGGTCTCGTAATCGGAATGAGTTTCTGCGACTACCATTGTTTGTCGCGGGTAACGGGGAATCAGGGTTCGATTCCGGTGAGGGAGCCTGAGAAACTGCTACCACATCCAAGGAAGGCAGCAGGCGCGCAAATTACCCACTCCCTGCACGGGGGGGGAGGTACGGGTAGGTAGTGACGAAAAATAACGATACGGGACTCTTACGAGGTCTCGTCATCGAATAATCAATACACGAACTGCCCACACACTTGTAAATATAGACGCGCAAGATCGTTACACGAACCGCTTACCATTATAGTAAACTACTATGCAAACACACATAACATATACGCAATAAGGGAACTTTAAATTGGAGATTTTACCCTACCACACCCGTCTGTCTCATTCTGAAAACTATTCAAAATAATTGCTATTTTTCATTCTCATTCAAATATAAATAATAGTAAATAATATATAATTTTTGACTGAACTGAACCCAAGTGCCCGGCCTGTAGCCGGGCACCCCTCGTATTCATGTTCTAACCTAACCTAACCTAACCTAAATCTAGTTTTGACACCTTTAGACTTTAGATTCAAGATTTAATGTGAATATATGCATTAATAAAAACTCATTACTATTTTAATACTAGTTATGCTGCTGTTGATGCACTGATGAAAGCCAGATAGCTAGATCAGTGTTTAGTTAGTCGTAGTTGCCGGTGGGCTGAGGTCTAAAGGAATCCAAACTAGTTTTAAAAGGTTTGGATAGGTTAGGTTAGGTTAGAACGAATAAGACGGGTGCCCGGCCGCAGGCCGGTCACTTAGGTTCAGTTCCGTTTAAAAAAAAAAAAAACAAAAAACAAAACGGACCAATACAAAGTATTTTTATTCATATTAGAAGATATTGTAAAATAACAATTAATTTAATTTTTTTTTTTTTTTTTTTCACTTACACATTAGGCCCGTCGCGCCGCGCCACTACTATATGGGGCGAAGGTGCGAAGTCGACGGCGACGACAAAGTACCGAGTCTAAGGAGACTGATGGCGGCGCCACACAGTGGCGTTATGTCTCTATAAAAGTGGTGGTCTTTTATTATGTTATTTATTAATGGTATTTTTTTAATATCATATCAATATTGTACCCCGCACGGGGGGAGGTAGGGGGGTAGGTAGTGACGAAAAATAACGATACGGGACTCTTACGAGGTCTCGTAATCGGAATGAGTTTCTGCGACTACCATTGTTTGTCGCGGGTAACGGGGAATCAGGGTTCGATTCCGGTGAGGGAGCCTGAGAAACTGCTACCACATCCAAGGAAGGCAGCAGGCGCGCAAATTACCCACTCCCTGCACGGGGGGGGAGGTACGGGTAGGTAGTGACGAAAAATAACGATACGGGACTCTTACGAGGTCTCGTCATCGAATAATCAATACACGAACTGCCCACACACTTGTAAATATAGACGCGCAAGATCGTTACACGAACCGCTTACCATTATAGTAAACTACTATGCAAACACACATAACATATACGCAATAAGGGAACTTTAAATTGGAGATTTTACCCTACCACACCCGTCTGTCTCATTCTGAAAACTATTCAAAATAATTGCTATTTTTCATTCTCATTCAAATATAAATAATAGTAAATAATATATAATTTTTGACTGAACTGAACCCAAGTGCCCGGCCTGTAGCCGGGCACCCCTCGTATTCATGTTCTAACCTAACCTAACCTAACCTAAATCTAGTTTTGATACCTTTAGACTTTAGATTCAAGATTTAATGTGAATATATGCATTAATAAAAACTCATTACTATTTTAATACTAGTTATGCTGCTGTTGATGCACTGATGAAAGCCAGATAGCTAGATCAGTGTTTAGTTAGTCGTAGTTGCCGGTGGGCTGAGGTCTAAAGGAATCCAAACTAGTTTTAAAAGGTTTGGATAGGTTAGGTTAGGTTAGAACGAATAAGACGGGTGCCCGGCCGCAGGCCGGTCACTTAGGTTCAGTTCCGTTTAAAAAAAAAAAAACAAAAAACAAAACGGACCAATACAAAGTATTCTTATTCATATTAGAAGATATTGTAAAATAACAATTCATTTAATTTTTTTTTTTTTTTTTTCACTTACACATTAGGCCCGTCGCGCCGCGCCACTACTATATGGGGCGAAGGTGCGAAGTCGACGGCGACGACAAAGTACCGAGTCTAAGGAGACTGATGGCGGCGCCACACAGTGGCGTTATGTCTCTATAAAAGTGGTGGTCTTTTATTATGTTATTTATTAATGGTATTATTTTAATATCATATCAATATTGTACCCCGCACAGGGGGGAGGTACGGGTAGGTAGTGACGATAAATAACGATACGGGACTCTTACGAGGTCTCGCAATCGGAATGAGTACACTTTAAATATTTTAACGAGGTAAAATTTAAGGGCATTGAGGGTCTGGTGCCAGTGGTGGTTGATTAGATCCACACACTATACTTTTTATAATTATGTGGCGTTTTGTCTGTATACAAGTGGTGGTCTTTTATTATGTTATTTATTAATGGTATTTTTTTAATATCATATCAATATTGTACCCCGCACGGGGGGAGGTAGGGGGGGGTAGGTAGTGACGAAAAATAACGATACGGGACTCTTACGAGGTCTCGTAATCGGATTGAGTTTCTGCGACTACCATTGTTTGTCGCGGGTAACGGGGAATCAGGGTTCGATTCCGGTGAGGGAGCCTGAGAAACTGCTACCACATCCAAGGAAGGCAGCAGGCGCGCAAATTACCCACTCCCTGCACGGGGGGGGAGGTACGGGTAGGTAGTGACGAAAAATAACGATACGGGACTCTTACGAGGTCTCGTCATCGAAATCGTCACTTGTAAATATAAACGCGCAAGATCGTTACACGAACCGCTTACCATTATAGTAAACTACTATGCAAACACACATAACATATACGCAATAAGGGAACTTTAAATTGGAGATTTTACCCTACCACACCCGTCTGTCTCATTCTGAAAACTATTCAAAATAATTGCTATTTTTCATTCTCATTCAAATATAAATAATAGTAAATAATATATAATTTTTGACTGAACTGAACCCAAGTGCCCGGCCTGTAGCCGGGCACCCCTCGTATTCATGTTCTAACCTAACCTAACCTAAATCTAGTTTTGACACATTTAGACTTTAGATTCAAGATTTAATGTGAATATATGCATTAATAAAACTCATTACTATTTTAATACTAGTTATGCTGCTGTTGATGCACTGATGAAAGCCAGATTGCTAGATCAGTGTTTAGTTAGTCGTAGTTGCCGGTGGGCTGAGGTCTAAAGGAATCCAAACTAGTTTTAAAAGGTTTGGATAGGTTAGGTTAGGTTAGAACATGAATAAGACGGGTGCCCGGCCGCAGGCCGGTCACTTAGGTTCAGTTCCGTTTAAAAAAAAAAAAAACAAAAAACAAAACGGACCAATACAAAGTATTCTTATTCATATTAGAAGATATTGTAAAATAACATTTAATTTAATTTTTTTTTTTTTTTTCACTTACACATTAGGCCCGTCGCGCCGCGCCACTACTATATGGGGCGAAGGTGCGAAGTCGACGGCGATAACGATACGGGACTCTTACGAGGTCTCACAATCGGAATGAGTACACTTTAAATATTTTAACGAGATAAAATTTAAGGGCATTGAGGGTCTGGTGCCAGTGGTGGTTGATTAGATCCACACACTATACTTTTTATAATTATGTGGCGTTATGTCTGTATGAAAGTGGTGGTCTTTTATTATGTTATTTATTAATGGTATTTTTTTAATATCATATCAATATTGTACCCCGCACGGGGGGAGGTAGGGGGGTAGGTAGTGACGAAAACTAACGATACGGGACTCTTACGAGGTCTCGTAATCGGAATGAGTTTCTGCGACTACCATTGTTTGTCGCGGGTAACGGGGAATCAGGGTTCGATTCCGGTGAGGGAGCCTGAGAAACTGCTACCACATCCAAGGAAGGCAGCAGGCGCGCAAATTACCCACTCCCTGCACGGGGGGGGAGGTACGGGTAGGTAGTGACGAAAAATAACGATACGGGACTCTTACGAGGTCTCGTCATCGAAATCGTCACTTGTAAATATAAACGCGCAAGATCGTTACACGAACCGCTTACCATTATAGTAAACTACTATGCAAACGCACATAACATATACGCAATAAGGGAACTTTAAATTGGAGATTTTACCCTACCACACCCGTCTGTCTCATTCTGAAAACTATTCAAAATAATTGCTATTTTTCATTCTCATTCAAATATAAATAATAGTAAATAATATATAATTTTTGACTGAACTGAACCCAAGTGCCCGGCCTGTAGCCGGGCACCCCTCGTATTCATGTTCTAACCTAACCTAACCTAACCTAAATCTAGTTTTGACACCTTTAGACTTTAGATTCAAGATTTAATGTGAATATATGCATTAATAAAAACTCATTACTATTTTAATACTAGTTATGCTGCTGTTGATGCACTGATGAAAGCCAGATAGCTAGATCAGTGTTTAGTTAGTCGTAGTTGCCGGTGGGCTGAGGTCTAAAGGAATCCAAACTAGTTTTAAAAGGTTTGGATAGGTTAGGTTAGGTTAGAACATGAATAAGACGGGTGCCCGGCCGCAGGCCGGTCGCTTAGGTTCAGTTCCGTTTAAAAAAAAAAAACAAAAAACAAAACGTACCAATACAAAGTACTCTTATTCATATTAGAAGATATTGTAAAATAACAATTCATTTAATTTTTTTTTTTTTTTTTTCAATTACACATTAGGCCCGTCGCGCCGCGCCACTACTATATGGGGCGAAGGTGCGAAGTCGACGGCGACGACAAAGTACCGAGTCTAAGGAGACTGATGGCGGCGCCACACATTGGCGTTATGTCTCTATAAAAGTGGTGGTCTTTTATTATGTTATTTATTAATGGTATTATTTTAATATCATATCAATATTGTACCCCGCACAGGGGGGAGGTACGGGTAGGTAGTGACGAAAAATAACGATACGGGACTCTTACGAGGTCTCGCAATCGGAATGAGTACACTTTAAATATTTTAACGAGGTAAAATTTAAGGGCATTGAGGGTCTGGTGCCAGTGGTGGTTGATTAGATCCACTATACTTTTTATAATTATGTGGCGTTATGTCTGTATGAAAGTGGTGGTCTTTTATTATGTTATTTATTAATGGTATTTTTTTAATATCATATCAATATTGTACCCCGCACGGGGGGAAGCAGGGGGGTAGGTAGTGACGAAAAATAACGATACGGGACTCTTACGAGGTCTCGTAATCGGAATGAGTTTCTGCGACTACCATTGTTTGTCGTGGGTAACGGGGAATCAGGGTTCGATTCCGGTGAGGGAGCCTGAGAAACTGCTGCCACATCCAAGGAAGGCAGCAGGCGCGCAAATTACCTACTCCCTGCACGGGGGGGGAGGTACGGGTAGGTAGTGACGAAAAATAACGATACGGGACTCTTACGAGGTCTCGTAATCGGAATGAGTTTCTGCGACTACCATTGTTTGTCGTGGGTAACGGGGAATCAGGGTTCGATTCCGGTGAGGGAGCCTGAGAAACTGCTACCACATCCAAGGAAGGCAGCAGGCGCGCAAATTACCCACTCCCTGCACGGGGGGGGAGGTACGGGTAGGTAGTGACGAAAAATAACGATACGGGACTCTTACGAGGTCTCGTCATCGAAATCGTCACTTGTAAATATAAACGCGCAAGATCGTTACACGAACCGCTTACCATTATAGTAAACTACTATGCAAACGCACATAACATATACGCAATAAGGGAACTTTAAATTGGAGATTTTACCCTACCACACCCGTCTGTCTCATTCTGAAAACTATTCAAAATAATTGCTATTTTTCATTCTCATTCAAATATAAATAATAGTAAATAATATATAATTTTTGACTGAACTGAACCCAAGTGCCCGGCCTGTAGCCGGGCACCCCTCGTATTCATGTTCTAACCTAACCTAACCTAACCTAAATCTAGTTTTGACACCTTTAGACTTTAGATTCAAGATTTAATGTGAATATATGCATTAATAAAAACTCATTACTATTTTAATACTAGTTATGCTGCTGTTGATGCACTGATGAAAGCCAGATAGCTAGATTAGTGTTTAGTTAGTCGTAGTTGCCGGTGGGCTGAGGTCTAAAGGAATCCAAACTAGTTTTAAAAGGTTTGGATAGGTTAGGTTAGGTTAGAACATGAATAAGACGGGTGCCCGGCCGCAGGCCGGTCACTTAGGTTCAGTTCCGTTTAAAAAAAAAAAAACAAAAAACAAAACGTACCAATACGAAGTACTCTTATTCATATTAGAAGATATTGTAAAATAACAATTAATTTAATTTTTTTTTTTTTTTTTTCACTTACACATTAGGCCCGTCGCGCCGCGCCACTACTATATGGGGCGAAGGTGCGAAGTCGACGGCGATGACAAAGTACCGAGTCTAAGGAGACTGATGGCGGCGCCACACAGTGGCGTTATGTCTCTATAAAAGTGGTGGTCTTTTATTATGTTATTTATTAATGGTATTATTTTAATATCATATCAATATTGTACCCCGCACAGGGGGGAGGTACGGGTAGGTAGTGACGAAAAATAACGATACGGGACTCTTACGAGGTCTCGCAATCGGAATGAGTACACTTTAAATATTTTAACGAGATAAAATTTAAGGGCATTGAGGGTCTGGTGCCAGTGGTGGTTGATTAGATCCACACACTATACTTTTTATAATTATGTGGCGTTATGTCTGTATGAAAGTGGTGGTCTTTTATTATGTTATTTATTAATGGTATTTTTTTAATATCATATCAATATTGTACCCCGCACGGGGGGAGGTAGGGGGGTAGGTAGTGACGAAAAATAACGATACGGGTCTCTTACGAGGTCTCGTAATCGGAATGAGTTTCTGCGACTACCATTGTTTGTCGCGGGTAACGGGGAATCAGGGTTCGATTCCGGTGAGGGAGCCTGAGAAACTGCTACCACATCCAAGGAAGGCAGCAGGCGCGCAAATTACCCACTCCCTGCACGGGGGGGGAGGTACGGGTAGGTAGTGACGAAAAATAACGATACGGGACTCTTACGAGGTCTCGTCATCGAAATCGTCACTTGTAAATATAAACGCGCAAGATCGTTACACGAACCGCTTACCATTATAGTAAACTACTATGCAAACACACATAACATATACGCAATAAGGGAACTTTAAATTGGAGATTTTACCCTACCACACCCGTCTGTCTCATTCTGAAAACTATTCAAAATAATTGCTATTTTTCATTCTCATTCAAATATAAATAATAGTAAATAATATATAATTTTTGACTGAACTGAACCCAAGTGCCCGGCCTGTAGCCGGGCACCCCTCGTATTCATGTTCTAACCTAACCTAACCTAAATCTAGTTTTGACACCTTTAGACTTTAGATTCAAGATTTAATGTGAATATATGCATTAATAAAAACTCATTACTATTTTAATACTAGTTATGCTGCTGTTGATGCACTGATGAAAGCCAGATAGCTAGATCAGTGTTTAGTTAGTCGTAGTTGCCGGTGGGCTGAGGTCTAAAGGAATCCAAACTAGTTTTAAAAGGTTTGGATAGGTTAGGTTAGGTTAGAACATGAATAAGACGGGTGCCCGGCCGCAGGCCGGTCACTTAGGTTCAGTTCCGTTTAAAAAAAAAAAACAAAAAACAAAACGGACCAATACAAAGTATTTTTATTCATATTAGAAGATATTGTAAAATAACAATTAATTTAATTTTTTTTTTTTTTTTTTCACTTACACATTAGGCCCGTCGCGCCGCGCCACTACTATATGGGGCGAAGGTGCGAAGTCGACGGCGACGACAAAGTACCGAGTCTAAGGAGACTGATGGCGGCACCACACAGTGGCGTTATGTCTCTATAAAAGTGGTGGTCTTTTATTATGTTATTTATTAATGGTATTATTTTAATATCATATCAATATTGTACCCCGCACAGGGGGGAGGTACGGGTAGGTAGTGACGAAAAATAACGATACGGGACTCTTACGAGGTCTCGCAATCGGAATGAGTACACTTTAAATATTTTAACGAGGTAAAATTTAAGGGCATTGAGGGTCTGGTGCCAGTGGTGGTTCATTAGATCCACTATACTTTTTATAATTATGTGGCGTTATGTCTGTATGAAAGTGGTGGTCTTTTATTATGTTATTTATTAATGGTATTTTTTTAATATCATATCAATATTGTACCCCGCACGGGGGGAAGTAGGGGGGTAGGTAGTGACGAAAAATAACGATACGGGACTCTTACGAGGTCTCGTAATCGGAATGAGATTCTGCGACTACCATTGTTTGTCGTGGGTAACGGGGAATCAGGGTTCGATTCCGGTGAGGGAGCCTGAGAAACTGCTGCCACATCCAAGGAAGGCAGCAGGCGCGCAAATTACCTACTCCCTGCACGGGGGGGGAGGTACGGGTAGGTAGTGACGAAAAATAACGATACGGGACTCTTACGAGGTCTCGTCATCGAATAATCAATACACGAACTGCCCACACACTTGTAAATATAGACGTGCAAGATCGTTACACGAACCGCTTACTATTATAGTAAACCACTATGCAAACACACATAACATATACTCAATAAGGGAACTTTAAATTGGAGATTTTACCCTACCACACCCGTCTGTCTCATTCTGAAAACTATTCAAAATAATTGCTATTTTTCATTCTCATTCAAATATAAATAATAGTAAATAATATATAATTTTTGACTGAAATGAACCCAAGTGCCCGGCCTGTAGCCGGGCACCCCTCGTATTCATGTTCTAACCTAACCTAACCTAACCTAAATCTAGTTTTGACACCTTTAGACTTTAGATTCAAGATTTAATGTGAATATATGCATTAATAAAAACTCATTACTATTTTAATACTAGTTATGCTGCTGTTGATGCACTGATGAAAGCCAGATAGCTAGATCAGTGTTTAGTTAGTCGTAGTTGCCGGTGGGCTGAGGTCTAAAGGAATCCAAACTAGTTTTAAAAGGTTTGGATAGGTTAGGTTAGGTTAGAACATGAATAAGACGGGTGCCCGGCCGCAGGCCGGTCACTTAGGTTCAGTTCCGTTTAAAAAAAAAAAAACAAAAAACAAAACGTACCAATACGAAGTACTCTTATTCATATTAGAAGATATTGTAAAATAACAATTAATTTAATTTTTTTTATTTTTTTTTTACTTACACATTAGGCCCGTCGCGCCGCGCCACTACTATATGGGGCGAAGGTGCGAAGTCGACGGCGATGACAAAGTACCGAGTCTAAGGAGACTGATGGCGGCGCCACACAGTGGCGTTATGTCTCTATAAAAGTGGTGGTCTTTTATTATGTTATTTATTAATGGTATTATTTTAATATCATATCAATATTGTACCCCGCACAGGGGGGAGGTACGGGTAGGTAGTGACGAAAAATAACGATACGGGACTCTTACGAGGTCTCGCAATCGGAATGAGTACACTTTAAATATTTTAACGAGATAAAATTTAAGGGCATTGAGGGTCTGGTGCCAGTGGTGGTTGATTAGATCCACACACTATACTTTTTATAATTATGTGGCGTTATGTCTGTATGAAAGTGGTGGTCTTTTATTATGTTATTTATTAATGGTATTTTTTTAATATCATATCAATATTGTACCCCGCACGGGGGGAGGTAGGGGGGTAGGTAGTGACGAAAAATAACGATACGGGACTCTTACGAGGTCTCGTAATCGGAATGAGTTTCTGCGACTACCATTGTTTGTCGCGGGTAACGGGGAATCAGGGTTCGATTCCGGTGAGGGAGCCTGAGAAACTGCTACCACATCCAAGGAAGGCAGCAGGCGCGCAAATTACCCACTCCCTGCACGGGGGGGGAGGTACGGGTAGGTAGTGACGAAAAATAACGATACGGGACTCTTACGAGGTCTCGTCATCGAAATCGTCACTTGTAAATATAAACGCGCAAGATCGTTACACGAACCGCTTACCATTATAGTAAACTACTATGCAAACACACATAACATATACGCAATAAGGGAACTTTAAATTGGAGATTTTACCCTACCACACCCGTCTGTCTCATTCTGAAAACTATTCAAAATAATTGCTATTTTTCATTCTCATTCAAATATAAATAATAGTAAATAATATATAATTTTTGACTGAACTGAACCCAAGTGCCCGGCCTGTAGCCGGGCACCCCTCGTATTCATATTCTAACCTAACCTAACCTAAATCTAGTTTTGACACCTTTAGACTTTAGATTCAAGATTTAATGTGAATATATGCATTAATAAAAACTCATTACTATTTTAATACTAGTTATGCTGCTGTTGATGCACTGATGAAAGCCAGATAGCTAGATCAGTGTTTAGTTAGTCGTAGTTGCCGGTGGGCTGAGGTCTAAAGGAATCCAAACTAGTTTTAAAAGGTTTGGATAGGTTAGGTTAGGTTAGAACATGAATAAGACGGGTGCCCGGCCGCAGGCCGGTCACTTAGGTTGAGTTCCGTTTAAAAAAAAAAAAACAAAAAACAAAACGGACCAATACAAAGTATTCTTATTCATATTAGAAGATATTGTAAAATAACAATTAATTTAATTTTTTTTTTTTTTTTCACTTACACATTAGGCCCGTCGCGCCGCGCCACTACTATATGGGGCGAAGGTGCGAAGTCGACGGCGACGACAAAGTACCGAGTCTAAGGAGACTGATGCCGGCACCACACAGTGGCGTTATGTCTCTATAAAAGTGGTGGTCTTTTATTATGTTATTTATTAATGGTATTATTTTAATATCATATCAATATTGTACCCCGCACAGGGGGGAGGTACGGGTAGGTAGTGACGAAAAATAACGATACGGGACTCTTACGAGGTCTCGCAATCGGAATGAGTACACTTTAAATATTTTAACGAGGTAAAATTTAAGGGCATTGAGGGTCTGGTGCCAGTGGTGGTTCATTAGATCCACTATACTTTTTATAATTATGTGGCGTTATGTCTGTATGAAAGTGGTGGTCTTTTATTATGTTATTTATTAATGGTATTTTTTTAATATCATATCAATATTGTACCCCGCACGGGGGGAAGTAGGGGGGTAGGTAGTGACGAAAAATAACGATACGGGACTCTTACGAGGTCTCGTAATCGGAATGAGTTTCTGCGACTACCATTGTTTGTCGTGGGTAACGGGGAATCAGGGTTCGATTCCGGTGAGGGAGCCTGAGAAACTGCTGCCACATCCAAGGAAGGCAGCAGGCGCGCAAATTACCCACTCCCTGCACGGGGGGGGAGGTACGGGTAGGTAGTGACGAAAAATAACGATACGGGACTCTTACGAGGTCTCGTCATCGAATAATCAATACACGAACTGCCCACACACTTGTAAATATAGACGTGCAAGATCGTTACACGAACCGCTTACCATTATAGTAAACTACTATGCAAACACACATAACATATACGCAATAAGGGAACTTTAAATTGGAGATTTTACCCTACCACACCCGTCTGTCTCATTCTGAAAACTATTCAAAATAATTGCTATTTTTCATTCTCATTCAAATATAAATAATAGTAAATAATATATAATTTTTGACTGAACTGAACCCAAGTGCCCGGCCTGTAGCCGGGCACCCCTCGTATTCATGTTCTAACCTAACCTAACCTAAATCTAGTTTTGACACCTTTAGACTTTAGATTCAAGATTTAATGTGAATATATGCATTAATAAAACTCATTACTATTTTAATACTAGTTATGCTGCTGTTGATGCACTGATGAAAGCCAGATAGCTAGATCAGTGTTTAGTTAGTCGTAGTTGCCGGTGGGCTGAGGTCTAAAGGAATCCAAACTAGTTTTAAAAGGTTTGGATAGGTTAGGTTAGGTTAGAACATGAATAAGACGGGTGCCCGGCCGCAGGCCGGTCACTTAGGTTAGGTTAGGTTAGGTTAGGTTAGGTTAGGTTAGGTTAGGTTAGGTTAGGTTAGGTTAGGTTAGGTTAGGTTAGGTTAGGTTAGGTTAGGTTAGGTTAGGTTAGGTTAGGTTAGGTTAGGTTAGGTTAGGTTAGGTTAGGTTAGGTTAGGTTAGGTTAGGTTAGGTTAGGTTAGGTTAGGTTAGGTTAGGTTAGGTTAGGTTAGGTTAGGGTAGGTTAGGTTAGGTTAGGTTAGGTTAGGTTAGGTTAGGTTAGGTTAGGTTAGGTTAGGTTAGGTTAGGTTAGGTTAGGTTAGGTTAGGTTAGGTTAGGTTTTTTTTTTTTTTTTTTTTTTTTTTTTTTTTTTTTTTTTTTTTTTTCTTATCCCTCTTGCATTACAAGAGACTTCGATTTTCCATTGTTTATTTTTACATTCTTTTTTATTGTTTTTTTAATATTTCTTACATACTAGACATACATTTCCTTTTTAATTTTTTCGGTATTACATATATTTGGGCTTACATTTTTTCCTTACTTTTAACATCTTTTCGTGTTTCTAACATTTTTTATACAGGTAGTTTAGTTCTATCATATGATTTTTAAAACTTTTCCTTCATTTCATTCTGACAGGCTTTATCTTATCGTATCCTATCTTATCACATTAGCTTATTGTCTACTAGTTTACTGCTTTCTTTTTCTTACTATTGCGCTTACTCTAATTTTACTTTACTTTCTTTAATTTTTCTATCAAATGTTATCGTACCTATATATCAATATAAGTAGAAACATTTATTGACCTACTTTCTGATGTGCCTATTTGTTGCTGGTTTATGGTGTACTCACAATAGTTTCGGTGCATAAGTTGTGTGAGTTTCTCATGAAACTCACTCCAATTTACCTTTTTTGTGTTATTTGAGCCCAGGGTGTCCTTAGCAATATGCTATACTGGATCGCGCCAGTGCGTCCCATTTACGCCTGACCGGGCAGGCTTGGCTGAAGGCATTATGTTCCGCCGAGCCATCTATCCCGGCGTGCTTGCAATTGCAACACGTGGGAGGCACGTTGGCAATCCACTCAGCGCACTCCGCACGGATGTGTGGACCCCCACAGTGACTGCATTTGGCTACGTTTTCTTTACATAATTTTTTGCTGTGCCCATATCCAAGGCAGAGGGTACACTGTACCAGTGGCGAGTGATCTACCACTCTAACCTTTTGCAGATCAATGTGAACTACCTCTGCCTCAGTCATGCGCTGCCATATCACTGTGGGAACCCTCATCACTATATGGCATGCGTGGGGGTTGCGAGTCTTTCTTCTGAAGCATATTTCTATGTTGCTGCCTTCTTCACTCTGGTCAACAAAAATGGCTCGGTTTTGGTTCTTCAGCGCGTTTAATACCTCCTGGTCGGTATTATAGCTGAAGACATCCTTAAGCATAACCAGCGGTTTTTTGTTCACTACATCTTCTACAGACAATCTATCATTCGCTTTCTCTAATCTTTCTTTCACCTTTTTCCTTTCTTCTTCTGTCGCACATCCTACTATCACTCTCCTATCCTTCACTTTTCTTACTCTTTCAACTTTTACCCATCCATCTCTTGCGTTTACTGTCTCTCTTATTTGGTTCAAGACTTCCTCGCCTGTTTCCAATTCATTTTTTGAAGAGACCATTATCGAGTGCAGCGCTGTATGTATTGGGTTTCTCTTCTGCGTCCCAGTTGCTGCTACATTCGCATATGTGTTCCTCTCTCCTTTCTTTTCTTGTGTCTCTAATGCGTTTCTCAATCTCTCCATAGCCTCATTATTTTCTTTCAGTAATCTTTCATGCTTTTCCATCTTTTCTATTAGTTTTATACTTATACTATCTTCCTTACCTTCCTCTTTCGTCTCTTTCACCCCTTTGAGCCTAGGCGATGCAGTGGCTGATTCCTGTCTTTTATGTTCCACTGCCCCTGCCTCAGCTTCCTTTACCAAGGAGTAAAGCTGCTCTATTGCCTGGGTGACTTCCGCTTTAATGTCCCTAGCTAGGTTCCGGGAGTTACCCAAGTGCAGCTTTGCCTTTATTAGGCAGGCTTTTGCCTCAGCTGTCCTGCTTGTATATTTTGATACTTCCGAGGGGCCCTCCTCTGGCTCTAATATCATTTTTCTAATAGTTTTGTTGCTATCCTGCGATAGTGCTTTTATTTTGGGCTTTGGAGGAGCCCTGGGGTTTACGACAGGAAGCGGAGACTTTTGTTGCGGGGTTTTGTCCATATTTACCTCTTCTCCCGAATTGTCGGGAGACTTAGTCTCTTTTCCAGCATTTCCACCTTTTAGTGGCGTACGTAATCCGAACATATTTCTAAGAGGGACGCGTCAGTTAGATATAAATAATTGAATATAAAATGGTTTTGTCAGCGTACACTTTCTGGACAGTGTAAAGGGCCGTCCAGAGTCCTACTATTGTGAGTACGCCAGGTACCTATGTCCGTTTCCTATATTATGTCACAAGCTACCTGCAGCCGGGGGTAGTCAACCGGGGAGGGTTTAATCACAAGCTCTTTAAAATGAGCCCAAAGTCGGTTTTTATGTATAAAAGGGGTAGGATATGGTACCCCTTTTTTGTAGGTATTTTTACTATTGATTATTTGAGGTGCTTTAAGAGCTCTAAACTATGTGCTTTGTCCTGTAAAATAATTTTTTCTTTTAGGGGTAGGGGTAACTACCCCTTTTAGGGGTATTTTATTATTGAGGATGAATAGCTCTTTAGGAGCCCTTTAAAACGAGCCCAAACTCGAATAGGTTAAGTTTTAAATATAGTGTAAAATTGGGGGTAGGGGTAGATACCCCTTTTTGGGGTATTTTGTTACGTTCAGTCAATAGCGCTCGACTAGGCCTTCAAAAAGAGCCCAATCTTGGTGGGGTTATCTCAAACCGTTTGGGCGCTATGGCTGTTTAAGTTTTTTGAGGGGTGGGGGGGAAAATTTTTATGAAAAATTTTCCATACAAAAAAGTGGTCTCAGATTGCTTAGAATAGCTCCTGGGCCTCTAAAAACCACTTTTTGAGTCTAATCGAAATAGGGGTTGTACAGGGTTGAAACTACCCCTATTTGATGCGTTGGGGTGGGAAGGCTATACCTAACGGGATAGCGTGGGGGGGGGTTGAAGGGGGGGGGGCCCACGAAAAAAAAGTTATTTTTGCTCTACGACCCCTATTTACGGAGATATAAGGGTTTTTGTGATCTATCGTGGCAATTCCGTTTTTGTGGTGGCTCGCTATCTCTTTTGATGGGGATAGATCCCGAACCCTTCGGTTTAAAGTTCCGTGACAAAGACCAAAAATTCCCTAGTAAGATTCTCCTCAATACTTGTCTTACACAAGATGGTCGGGGAGGGATGGTTTGGCCACTACGGGCCTGTTCCTAAAGGGGATGGTTTCCGGATAACTGCAAATAGCTTGGTAATTGTTAAATTATGAATAAAAGTCGAACCGTTTGTTGTTTTTAAATTCTAAAAACGCAGTTCTGTTTAAATAAATTAGAGGCACCTATTTCTTGAGAAATTTATGGCTGCACCCTTATTTTAGGGTTGATTTCTATATATTAATTTTTTAAAATGTTTTTTAATTCTAAATGTATTAGCCTTAAAATTAAAAATTTTACGCAGGAGTTCTTTTGGGGTGGATGCCCAACGTTTGGTATAGTTTTACTCCGCGCGTCGTTTATGTTTTTACTACCCCTCTATGACTAATAAATATTGGGCAAATGGTTTTTTGCGCCTTAAAAATCGTAGTTTTCAGATTTTTTGAAACAAAAAACGCAGTCGTTCCTATTTTGAACTTGCCCAACGTAATCACAGAAAATCCTTCGCGCGCACCCTTATTTTAATCCTTCGCGCGCACCCTTATTTTAGGGATGTTATATTTTTAGTACTAGGTTCTATTAATGTTATTTACTATTTACTACTAAACTATTAGGATTTTATAGGAAAAAATTTTTACGAAGGGTTTTCTGAGGGGCTTGCCCAATCCAATCAATAGCTAAAATCCACCCGCCTAGGAAATTTTTCAACCCCTTTTTTTTATACAATGTATGACTATTTAATATTGGGCGGATGGTTTTTAGGTTCTTAAAAATCGTGGTTTTCAAATTCGTAAAAACTAAAAGTGCAGTTTTTCTTATATTAGACTTGCCCAACGTAATCACTGAAGACCCTTCGCGCGCACCCTTATTTTAGGGATGATGTATGCTTTTTGTTATTTTGTTTTATTGTTTTCTGCTGAAATATTGAACTTTTATATGGAAAATTTTTCACGAAGAGTCTTCTGAGGGGCCTGCCTAACCCTACCAATGGCCAAAAACCACCCGCCTTGACAAATTTTTCTACCCCTATCTTCTACCTTATATGACTATTTATATAGGACTTAAACGCTTTTTTAAAAATCGTGGTATTATAATTTTTAAAATCTTTTTTCGCCAATATTCCTTTTCCGGGATTGCCTATCGTAATCCTAAAAAAGTTTCCGCGCGCACCCCAATTTTAAGGGTGTTGCTTGTTTTTTTATAGTTTTTAGTTTATTGCTAATAACTTCTAAATTATTGCCTCTAAAATTAAAATTTTTTCACCATTAATTTGGCACGGGGTTTAGCTAACTTTTTAAATAGCCAGGGTCCGCCCGCCTTTGAATTTATGTTTGTTTGTGTAACTTATATAGTACAAGACAGTTATCTTCTTTTCAGCC
The DNA here is from genome assembly GCF_905163445.1 of Pararge aegeria. NCBI lineage: Eukaryota > Metazoa > Arthropoda > Insecta > Lepidoptera > Nymphalidae > Pararge > Pararge aegeria. Next base: position 20,368,286 of record NC_053187.1, read on the forward strand.
CTTACAGACTTATTAATTCGAAAATCCAAAAATGCCAATATTCTAATCTTGATGTTGCCTAGAATTTTCCGAGGAAATTTTTTTTGGAAATTTTTTGGAAAAGTGGTACCACGTGGTGCCCTTTTTATGTTTTTCTATAAATAACTCCCCAGTTTTTAGCCCAAAAAATCTACTTTTTTGTATACTAGTTTAGCTTCATTGGATGTTCGAACCAGGACTTAAAAAAGAATATGTTATCGATCTAGACTTAGAAATATT